>NW_024100863.1:300000-465564 GCF_016161935.1 Mauremys reevesii
CTGACACCAGGGTGTGGGATCCAATCACTCCCTGATCTGGTCCCTAATGTGCCCTCTCCTTTCCAGGCTCTTAGCTGGCCAGGCAGGACGGGGTGTCGGGACATTTGTTTGTGTGTGAATGCAGAGCTCTCTGTGCCCAGACCATCCATGTCCATTAGCCCCAGTGGGGTGATCGCCCTGGGGGGAGCCATCACCCTCCACTGTCAGTGTCGGTGCGAGGCCAGGAGGTTATTGCTGTATAAAGATGGAATCCAAATCTGGGAGCTGGATGCTGCTGCGGGGTGAGCAGAGCAGGAACCAGGGGAGCTGTGGCAGGCGCTGTGTGAAACGAGGAGTTTATTCCAGCTCCGGCCCTGTTCGCCGGAGCAAGTCTCTAGCCGTAAAATCCCCTGTGTTTGGACATCTCCCCGCTGGCCCTGGAGACGCTAGCGACTGTCCTGGGGGGCAGAGGAGCCAGCAGAGCTGGGCTGGAGACGGCGTCACCGCAGCTCCTATTAAAGTCCGACCCCGTTTCCTCCCGGGTTGGGGGTTCAGCCGGAGGAGGGGCAATGGCGCTGGGGTCCCTCTCTCCAGCCGCTCTGCTCAGGACATCTCTGCAGAGCAGGGTCCAGATGGCTCGGGATGGGGGGGGCAGGAAACGGGGGATGGCAGCCACGATGGTGAAGCCAATTTCTCTCCCCCCTTGTGGCAGGCGGCACCTGGCTGGGAATTGGGGCTAATCAGCTCTGAATTGATGGTGATGCCGGGCTGGGCGAGGGGCAGGCTGAGCTGCTGTAAAAGCAGGAGCTAGACGGGGGCCCTCACATGCCCCCCTGCACCCCAACCCTCTGCCCCAGCCCAGAACCCCCTCCCACACACTGAACCCCTCATCCCCAGCCCCACCCCAGAGCCCGCACCCCCAGCTGGAGCTCTCACCTCCTTCTGCACCCCAACCCACTGTCCCAGCCCAGTGAAAATGAGCGAGTGAGCAAGGGTGGGGGAGAGCGGGGGAGTGGGGTGGAGCAAGCAAGGGAGGGGCCTCAGAGAAGGGGCGGGGTCTCAGGGCAGGGGTAAGGGGCGGGGCAAGGGTGTTTGGTTTTCTGCAATCAGAAAGTTGGCAACCCGAGGTGTCTTCAAGTGCAAACTTCCCCACCCAGCTTCAGAGAGCCGCAGACCCATCGCTGTGAAGGGGCAGTTTCCCAGTTATCATTAGTGAGTCTGACCTCCCGTATAACACAGGCCAACCAGCCACCCTCCTGCAGCAAATCCCTGTCGGAAGCCCAGCACTTCTGAGCTAAAGTATAACTTTATAGAAAGACCTTTGGTCTCTATTTAAAGACGCCAGATGATGGAGAACGCCCCCTCCCGGTGATGCTTCATAGAATCGTAGGATTGGAAGGGCCCTCGAGAGGTCATCTAGTCCAGTGCCCTGCCCTCATGGCAGGATTAAGTATTATCTAGACCATTCCTGACAGGTGTTTGTCTAATCTGCCCTTAAAAATCTCCAATGACGGAGATTCCACAACCTCCCTAGGCAATTTATTCCAGTGCTTAACAATCCTGACAGTTAGGAAGTTTTTCCTAATGTGCAACCTAAACCTCCCTTGCTGCAATTTAAGCCCATTGCTTCTTGTCCTGTCCTCACAGGTTAAGGAGAACAATTTTTCTCCCTCCTCCTTGTAACAACCTTTTATGTACTTGAAAACTGTTGTCATGTCCCCTCTCAGTCATCTCTTCTCCAGACTAACCAAACCCAATTTTTTCAATCTTCCCTCACAGCTCATGTTTTCCAGACCTCTAATCATTTTTGTTGCTCTCCTCTGGACTTTCTCCAATTTGTCCACATCTTTCCTGAAGTGTGGTGCCCAAAACTGGACACAATACTCCCATTGAGGCCTAATCAGAGCAGGGTATTGGGAGAAAGAAGTTCATTTAGGGCCCTTCTGCTCTTGGGAATTTACCAAAACAGCTATTTCAAAATACTTATTTCGGTACAAGCCCCCTGTGTGATTGCTCTTATTCCGAGGCATATAACTATTCTGGAAGAACTATTTGGGTAAATTTCCAAGTGTAGACAAGCCCTTACTATAATAACAACGCTTCTCTCGCTCTTCCGTAGCACTTGTCATCCATAGATTGAAAGCGCTTTACAAAGAAGATCAGTTTCATTACCTCTGTTATACGGAAGGGGGAAACTGAGGCACAGAGTGGCATTGACTGGATTCTGGGATTCTGGATTCCAGCCCTACTCTCCTACTGGGAGAGAGATTCTGCAAGAGTTTTGTGTCCACTTTAATGGGCAGGAGAATGTTGGAAAGCACCTGAGATACGTGACTTCAATGAAGCTCGAGGCCTGAGTCCTTAGGGTTGCCAGTTTTGGTTGGACGTATTCCTGGAAGTTTCATCACATGATATAGTTTTGAATTAAAGATTCGTCTTTAATTCCCAGAGACTCCAGGACAATCCTGGAGGGTGGGCAACCATATGATTCTTGTGTGCACCTTTCAGGGCCGCCCGGCAAGGGGCAATTGCCCCCGGCCTGGCTCCGCAGGGGCCCCAAGAGGCTCCCGCCTCCGCCCTCTCCTGGAGCCTCAGTGCATCAGCGCCGTGTCTCCGGCGGAGCCTGAGTCCTGCCCCGCTCCGAGGGCGTGGGGCGGGGCTGCTCGCTCCGCTGAGCTCAGCTCCTCCGATCGGCGTGGGCTCCCAGCTCCCAGCCCCTCACCACGTGGCTCTGCGGGGCGGAGCTCAGGCCCCGCGCTGCGGCGCTGTTCGGCTGTTCGGCGCTGAGACTCCAGGTGAGGAGGGCCGGGGGAAGCTGGGGCCGGGGGGGGGAAGGCGGGACCGAAGACCGGCGGGGACCCTCCCCGCGCCGCGAACTACCGCCCAAGACCCGCTGCTGCGCCGGCGGCGGGTCCGCCAGGCGGCGGATTGGGCGGGGCTCGCCGAGGTGTTGAGGTGAGGCGGCGGGTCCTGGAACGGAAGGGCCCCCTGCCGCCGAAGACCCCGGGCCCCCGGAATCCTCTGGGCGGCCCTGGCACCTTTTGACAGTTCCAACCCCACAACTCGGCCTCCCCGCCACAATGTGGAAGCAATACTGGGCTAAGCATGAGCAGCAATGCCAGAAGCTGAGAATGGGCACTGGCAGGGGTGCTCCAAAGCCCTGCCTGTCAGACAGAGGGGTGATAAATGGGAGACAAGAATGTCTGGGGCTGCTCCATGCACGAACCATAGGCAGCCTGGCCTGGAACAACCCTCCCCCTGCCCTGCTAAGGGATCAAAACCTGCACCCTGCCAGCTTCTCTCTCTCTCTCCCCCCAAACCCAGAGAGCAGGGCATGCTGGGAGTTGTAGTTCAGCATGATGAGCAACCCCATGTGCTGGGAAACCAGTTCTGACAGAAACCTACAAGATGGGCCCATAAAAACTGGATCACCTCTTAAGCTATTCTCTGCAGACCTGAGGCCTAGACATTTCTTTTTCTTTTTAAATGAAAGCGTATTCTCTCACGATTGCAGCAGCTGGGGGTTGAAGGACAATGCTAAATCTGGCAAGACTCGTGATAGGAGTTTGCAACAATGAAAAGGCAGAGAATGTCTAGGGATTTTTGGGAGGGCAGGGGGGTGCGTGGGTGTAAATTTTCAGCAGAAAATGTTGACTTTCTGTTGAAAAACTACAATCAACAAGTTCACACCCAGGACCGGGGACTGTGGTACTCCCAGCTCAACCAGGCTTCCACTCCTGCCTCTGATGGGGGCAGGGAAATCACTGTCATCCCATCCAGTTCTACCTGCCCCTTTGCCGCTGCTGGGAGAGAAAAACCACATTTCATCTGACAGAGAAGATGGTTTGCTTCCATCAAGGGCATGGGCAGAGGGTGAACCCCGTCTTCGGGGAGACTAGCCTGCTGGCCTCGCCCCTTCCGCCCCAGGGCCCCCCCATGCTATTGGCAGGGTTCAAAACTTCCTCTCAAGTGGAGGGTTAAAGCTGATTTCTTTAGGCTTCCTCCTCAAACCACACTGGGGCGAGTGTCTCTTGGGGTGCTCTCAGCCTCTTGGCTACGGACAATGCTTCACTGGTCCACCTGGCCTCCGTCCCTAATCTGGCTTCCTCCAGGATGAGACGGGGAGCTGAGGGGCTGGCATGGCATGGAAACTGGCATTTTGGGAAGTGAAAATGGAATGCCCCCGGGCACTGGCAATGGGTCGTGCATCTGGGGCTGATGCTGCTGATGACTTTTGTCCCTCTGAGATACGGTGAGTAAGACTGAATGAGGAGACTGCGTATCCAGGCCAAGTATAGACACTGGGTCCTTTCCTCCAGCAGTGAGATGGGTTAAAACCCAGCTTCAGCTTAATGCCACTTTAGCTGGGAGTTTTCACACTTACATAGTTACATTAGTGCAGACATCCTCAACGTAGTTAGGACAACGGTCCCCAAACTTTTTCCCGGTACGACCTCATTTCCCGTGACTCCAGACAGCACGGAGGATGCTCTGCACGGTGCGACCTAGCACGTTTGGTGTGGGTGAGGTCATGCTATGTGGAGGATGCTGTTTTGCCATGACCCACCATTTGGGAGCTGCTGAGTTAGGACCTTAGATTGCGGAGACCCCCTTGCATCTGTCCCACCCTGAACGGAGGATCACTGGCCTGGCAGAAGCACTGCTGAGAAGGATCTGGTAGTTGTGGTGGATCACAACCTCGACATGAGTCAATAATGCAATGCTGTTGCCAACTCTCATGACTTTGTCGTGAGTCTCATGATAATAATTGTTTTCCTTAAAGCCCCAGCCCCTGGAGTCAGGTGGATATATGCTGATTTCAGCCTTCATTCTTAAAGAAAAATGAAGTTTCTAGTCTTTGTTGCTGTGGGGAAAGCTTTAAAATGAGACCCCCAGTGCATCCAAAAGGCTCAAAAAGCAGAAGAAAAGTAAAAAGAACACATCATCTATTATTTTTACATAATCTCATGATTTTAAAGCCAATCTGGGGAGCCTGACTCATGGTTTTTGAACCTTTGGGGTTGGCAATACCACAAAAGCAAATGCAGTTTTGGGTTGCGTTAACAGAGGCATAGCATGCAGATCTTGGGAGGTGATAGTACCCCTCTACTCGGCTCTGGGTAGGCCTCAGCTGGAGGACTGTGTCCGATTTTGGTCACCAGGGTACAGAAAGGATGTAGCAAAACTGGGAAATATCCAGAGGCAAGCAACAAAGATGATCAAAGGGATGGAATGCCAGCCATAGGAGCAAAGGAACTGGGTATGTTTAATCTGGAATAGAGGTGACTGAGAGGGGATACAAGAACCGTCTTCAAATACTTGAAAGGCTGCAACAACAAAAAATGGAGAAAAGTTAGCCTCTCTTGCCACAGAGGACAGACAAGAGGCAATGGGTTCAAACTAGAGCACAGCAGATTTAGATTAAATCTCAGGAAAAACCGCCCTAATCATAAGAACAGTAGGACAATGGAACAGATGGCCTAGGAAGGTCGTGAAAGCTCCTTCACTGGAGGTTTTCCAAAGGAGGCTGGAGCCATCTGTCTTGGATGCGTTAGACCCAACAAATCCTGCTTTTTGGCGGGGGTTAGACTAGATGACCCTTGTGGTCCCTTCTCACTCCATGGGCCTATGAACCTAAGATGGGGACAATTCCACCCCTAAGCATACTGTGTTCATAACTTCTCACTGAGTTCTGGAGATCTTGGCTGTCCCTGCTCAAAAGCCCCACAGCCCTGGCATGTTTACAGGGGCAGGTAATAAAAGCCACTTTCTCCCCTTACAAAATAGTGTGGGCCTGTCTCCTCTTTATGTCTGCTCCTCCCCGTGGAGTTCAGGGGTCGTCCTGTGAAAGGTGCTTGTTGAAAAGACAAGCCAGGCCCAGCATTGGCTTTGTGCAAACGCTGGGATGGGGATGGGTGGTGTGCGAACGGAACTTGTGTATCCCAGGCTGTGCAGGAGCAGAACTGATCTGGGTGTGATAGCTTATTTCTGCTGGGCTCGGCTCAGCGGAGACCTTCCCCCGCCCCTTGTGACCCCTCTTTTATAGAGCTGAAGCTGCTCTCCTGCTCAAATTTCTGCCCAGAGATGGATCACCCTGGGGCCTGGTGTCCCTCTGTCCCTAGCACTCACAAGACGGAGCCATGTCCCCAAAGCTCGACGCAGACGTCTTAGTGTAGACGGGGAATCGGACAGCAGCTCTCCTGAACCCCACGTTCGACAAGGGGCCTGAGTCCCAGGGGCTTCACCCTGGGCAGCACCTGGATTACTAGCCTCCACCAGGAATGGCTTTCTGTGTGCCCACCTCACTGCACGCCAGCCGGGCTCAAGCACATCAGGGCCAGGACAGAATTCTCCCAGCCAGCTGGGTGTTTCCTGGCCGGCTCCTGTGTGAATGCACCCGTCACTTGCTGGATAAACTGAACTCTCGTTACCAGACTGCTGCATGGAGGGAGATGGCTCCACTTGGGGGTTTCTTCCCCACCTCTCTGTGAGCATGGGGGTATGCAGCCCACTCCATGCAGTCCGACATGCCCCAAACAAGCCGTGCTTCATGGGAGCTGCGCGTTGTGCACCCAACGGAGGCTCCTCTGTCTGTCTCTTTGGGATGGGGTGTCCACCCCACACAAGGCTGAGCGGGTTAAGTTAGGTCAGTTAACCCTGTAGGCTGCACTGTGGGGAGAGCCAGGGCTCTGTAAAGCCTAATGGAAGATGACAATAGATAATGGGTTATGTCAGTGCTGTAACGAGGGCAAGGCGAGTGAGGCACTTGCCTCGAGTGAGGAAGGTGAAGGGCACAGAAAGTCTCTCATTCGGCGGCAATTCAGCGGCACATCCTTCCCTCCGAGAGGGACTGAGGGACCTGCCATCGAATTGCCACTGGTTGTTGGCAAGGGAGAGGGGCGGAACGTCCGGCTCTTTGGCGGAAATTCAGCAGCGGGTCCCTCAGTCCCTCTCGGAGGGAAGGACCTGCCGCCGAATTGCTGCCGAAGAACGGCGGGTTCTGAGAGGAACCCGCCGCTGAAGAGCCGGACATGCCACCCCTGTCCCTTGCCTTGGGCGCAAAAATCCCTAGTTATGGCTCTGGGTTGTGCAGGGTGGCCTTTTAGTCCAGGTCTGCGGGTTATCCAGATCCTGGTCAGGGATTCATAGTCGGCAGGATGCTGGAGGGTCAGGCCCAAGCTGCCAGGATAGGAAGCCAGTGACTTTGCAGGTCCACAGCAATTAGCCAAGGTTCTTCCTCAGCTCTGCCATTTGTCAGGGTGACGCTGCACTCTTCAAGGCAGCCTTTCTCTGGGCTTTCTTCTGGGTCAGTGAGCTGGTGCCTTTAACCCCGGCGGGCTCTTTGGGGCAGGCTCTCGAACTACAGGACATATTCCACTCCGGTGAGATGGGCCTGTGTCCTGAATGGGCACTGTGGGCGTACATGAGCATCCCCTGCCCGGCGACTGTTCCTTCCTAACCAAATTCCAGTTTCTGGCAGTGCTTAGGAAGGGGTTGTCACTCGGGCTAGCCACGGGAGAACATGGCTCCTGCTCACAGCCACCCAGCTGGCCTGGGGACGTCAGAGGTCCAGGCGACAGGACGCAGGCGATCCAGGGCCTAGTGGTACGTGGAGCCACCTGAGGGGAGGTGTCGCAGGTGGTGGGCCTTAAGCACTGCAGGTTTTAACCATGTCTACTTCTATCTCTATGTCTATACGGATTGCATCAGAGCATGCCCGCGGCTGGGGATGTGGATTTGCAGGCTCGGCATTGAGCACTGGGCTTGAAAGACAGCGTCTACTTCAGCCGGGGGCTTGCAGCTGGGCCCGGGGTGGGGTGTGATTTTGCCTCGGCATAGCAGATGGGGCAGGCACTGGGGGCAGCTTATGTGCTGCTTTTGCCTGGGCTGGCGCCCTGAGGCGCACACCGGGCCTGGTTGTTATCCACCTAGCGGAGAACGACCTGGGTACACGCACCAGGCTCCAGCTGATTTGGGAGGCTGAACTTTATCAAGAGGGGAGTGCATCTCTCTGATCTAGGTGCCGCTTTGGTCCTGGAGGATCTCGGTAGGGGGCTGGCCGAACTCCTAGATAGCCCATGCAGGGTGTGTAGGAGGCAGCTGGGCTGATGTTGACCCATCCTTGTGGCAGATGCCTAAGGCAGGATCTCACTGATTTAGGCTCCAGACCCAGAAAAGGTAACGTAGCTGGGCTTCCCCTTAAGAGATGGGGCATCATGTCTAGCCCCCCTGGAGGCAAATGGGGCAGGGCTACCCGGAGGGGGGGGCAAGTGGGGCAATTTGCCCCAGGCCCCCACAGGGGCCCCCACAACAGTTTTTCGGAGCCCCTGAAGCGGGGTCCTTCACTCGCTCCGGGGGCCCCGGAAAACTCTCGTGGGGCCTGAGCCCCCGGAGCATCTTCCGTGGCAATTTGGCGGCAGTGGGTCCTTCCGCTCTGGGACCCACCGCCAAAGTGCCCCGAAGACCCGCGGCGGGGGGGGGTCCTTCCGCCCCAGGACCCGACGCCAAAGTGCCCCGAAGACCCGTGGTGGGGGGGTCCTTCCGCCCCGGGACCCACCGCCGAAGTGCCAGGTCTTCGGCAGCAATTCGGTGGTGGGGAAGACCCCAGGCCCCCCGAATCCTCTGGGCGGCCCTGAAATGGGGCAGGACAGTATCACAGAGGTAGAGCCCTGCACAGATACAAAATTTATACTGTGTACAAGTGACTTGCATGGTCCCAGACAGGAGATGCATAGTGCTTCATGGAAGGGACCTGTCTGGGAGGGTGAGAGCTGCTTGCACACAGTAGTGCAACCAGGGACTGCTGCTGGTGAGCCTGGAGGGGAGGGGGGTGGTGGTACAGCCATGCTGGAGGAGCTGCCTGCGGGGGCACTGGCTCCTGCAAGTGATGGCCTGCTGCCTTCGCAGCTGGAGCTCCCAGTAGAGCCCTGCGGCTCCATGGATATCCGCTTTCTATCTGCAGAGATCTGCATCCGTGGATATCAGTTTTGTATCCATGGAGGGCTCTATCCAGGGGGACTGCTCTGCCAATGCATCTGATAGCAGTGCTGGCTGGGGGTCAAGGCCCGCTCTCACCTCATCCCCTGGAAGGCAGGTGGGCAGAGGTGCCTGGAGAACCTCCCAATGTGATGATTGGCTCCCCCCTGCTGTGGGAGCCCTCCAAGAACAGGCAAAGGATCAGAGGGGTGCGAGTGATTGCATTGGGCTGTCCCGAGACGCGGCCCTGGGATGTCCTTTGAGTAATAAAATCACGGCCTGGTTAAAACCCATCCCATGGGTCCTTGCCTTCTTCCATGCAGTGAGCACAGCCAGTGGCTGAGCTGGGGCAGAGAGTTGCCAGCAGCAGAGAGGTCCTGGGTCACGGGGAGAGCTGCAGGAAGCAGGGTCACTCCAGGGCTCGTGGCCTGTAGCAGGGGGCTCTGTAGAGAACAGAAGACTCCAGGTTGAGGGGAAGAGGGGTTGACACACTGATTTTGTGCCAGGTGGAGGAAATAAAGCTGAAGCCCCGCGAAAAAGGGTATGACCCAACCTCAAGATGAGGTGTCAGACTTGCCTGATCTGAGGGGATAGTCCGCTTACAGCTGCAGCTCAGCGGAGCTGGGTAACAGGCTCAATTCCTGCCACTGACTAAGAGGCTGCCTTTCCCTGTGCCTCAGTTTCCCCATCTGACCCCCGCTTTGGAAAGTGCTTTGGGATCTACCAAGGAAAAGTTCTACCTGGTGTTATTAATAGAGAGAAGATGATTGACTCCAGTTACTCAAGGACTCAGTCAAAGCAATGCTTCGCGTTTGTATGGGGGTAGGTTGCCTTGCAAACTGGTACAGCACAACAAGGGCTGGGCAGAGTTTGTAGTTTCAATTTGGGGTCGCTGGATCAAGGGGTTCTCACTACATAGCCTGCTGTGTTATAAGCAATCCCGACAGTCCAGGGGCCTAGTGGGATTCTCTTGAACGTTGGCATGCCACAAGAGGGGTCAGGGGAGACTTCTCGGGGCTACCATGAAGTTAGTTGGTCAAGGGCTCCTCAGATCCTGCTACGGAGCTGATTTTAATTTTCAAATTGCTCTAAACCCCATAGTCTCAGGGAGACTGTCATGAAATCTAGTGGGCTGCCCCGAGGTGTGGGGTAGAGACTAGGGAGGAGAGCACCCACAGAGAGGAATGGAGCAGTTCACACGCCTCCAAGCTCTTGTGTCAGGCTGTATATGGGGTGTTGTCATCCAGCTGAAAACTCCACATTGAGCTGAATGGGCCACTTCACACCTCTGCCTTCCTCCTATGAAGCAGAGCCCCTCCCCCTATGCTAATGCTGCCTTCCAGATGTGCTGCTCACAGCCCTTTGGTTCTAGCAATGTTGCCTCATGGATAGAGGATCAACCCAACCTCTGGGCAGGGAGAACCAAAGAGGAGGGCACAGATGGTAGCTTAGTGGTGATGAGATATCCCCAGGAACCCTCCTTGCGCCTCCCCCGACTGCCAACCGCTTCCTCCAAAACCAATGGAGATTCGCTGCCCCAAAACTTTGTTAATGCAGTTAAGTGCTAGCAGCAGGGGCCCTGCGTCCTTCCAGAATGGCGAGTGCACCTCAATTCCTGGGCTTAATATAGGGGTATCTGGGGTCAAGTTTAATGGCCTGTGAGGTGCTGGAGCTCAGACTAGATCATCATATAGTCCCTTCTGGCCTTAAACTCTATGGCCCAGATCCTCAGAGGCTGAAGTCAATGGAAATTAGCAGCCTACAATACCATTGAGGGTCTGGGGCTGTGAAACCATGGAGTCCAGGACAGGCAGAGCTACGGTAAAACGCGTTGAAGGCTAAGAAATGCACAGCTAAGACGTCTGCCGGCCCTGCCCCACAGCCTGATCTCTGCTCTCTTTGAATGGTATTCCAGCCCGCCCTCTACAGGCATCACAGCCCTCTACCCCCCTTCCCGGTGACATGGGAAGCTGTGGGGGGGATACAGCACATGGGATGTGACACTGGGTGGTCCCCTGAGAGTCCTTTCCAACCTCAGTAACTGATCACACCCACTCCACACCCTGCTTTATATTTACAGTCTGTAGCCAGTTTCCCAGCCCAGCTGGCGTCTGGGGAAGGCTGCAGCAGGCCCCGCCTGCAGCTGCCCTCCTTCTGGCTCCCTACTCTTCCCCCACCCGCTCCCCCAGCACTTCCTTCCTGTTTGCTTACACAATCCTAGCAGCTGGCTATAACCCCCCCAACTGTATCTCCCGTCCGTTAACTGGCCTCCTCTGCCAACTGCCTGACAAATGTGGTCCCAGTGAATAGATACTGGTGGAGAGGGTGCTGAGTTAGCCCGACAGGAGACGATGTCAGACCATGTTGTCACTAAAATGCAGTGGCTTCTAGAATTGGCTTAGGGAACCCCAGCTGGCTACGCCTGGTCTCTACTTGATCCACCTCACCATCAAGTTGACCGATGTTCCTACCTTTACCCTAAAGCTTCCCAGTAGTGCACCCTGGTGTGCTGTCACGGCTGCAGATCCCTGCAGCAAGAATAGAGCGCTAACCAGAGAAGTGTTGCCTAGTGAATAGAGGACCAGACTCAGGAGGCAGGAGTTGTCATCCTGGATCTGCTGCTGTGTGACCTTGGCGAGTCCAGGAGCGCCGGCAGCCTTTTGGCGCCCTAGGCGGCGGAAGGTCCTGCCCCAAAATGGCACTCCCAATGGAGGCGGCGGAAGTACCGCCGGCGACTGCGGCAGCCGAACATCTGGCCACCGCGTCGCCATCCCCAAATGTTAGCGCCCTAGGTGACTGCCTATGTTGCCTATTGGTTTGCACTGGCCCTGGGTGAGTCCGATCCCTTCTGTGCGCCTCAGTTTCTCCAGCTGTGCAATGGCGATCATGAGACTGAGCTGCCTCGTGATGCGCTTTGAGATCTACAGATGATGAGAGCTAGGAGTTATTATTTGCAGTGTGTTGCTGTAGCCGTATCAGTCCCATGGTACGAGAGACAAGGCAGGTGAGGTAATATAATTTTATTGGACCAACTTGTGGGTGAGAGAGACAAGCTTTCAAGCTTACACAGAACTTGTCTTCAAGACCGGGAAAGGTTCTCAGAGTGTCAGCTTCTCTCCTTCACCCATAGAAGCTGGTCCAACAAAAGGATTGTTGCATCAGTTTAAATTCACCTCAGGTTATACCACAAAACACTTTCCCATGTAGGGCAGGCCTGAATGGGAGCTGAGCCGTTTGGAAAATGAGATCCATGTAGTCTGGCTTTCAACTCCTCAGCACCCTTGAGGCTGGATGCTCCATGAAGTCAACTAGGCATTTCGCTGTTGCTAGCAATTATTACATGGGAGATGCTCAGATGTTACAGTGATGAGTGGGAGGAGATGATGCTAAAGTAAGGAGGTAAACAGATGTATGTGGGGATGGGGGCATGGATGTAGGGGTGGAGAGGTGGTAGGTAGGTAAGCGGGGATGGGTAAATGGAAGGAGTGGTGTGTGTGGAGAAGGATATCTAAATGGATGTCTGGTGGATAGATATGTGTGGAAGTGGATGACAGCTAGAAAGATATGCATGGGGATTGAGAGGGTGGATGGAGATAAGAGAGTGGATGAAGCAGGGTGGGGATAGAGGGAGGAAGGGAGGGGGTGGGGGCAGGCAGAGGAGGGGATGGGAACTGGGGATGGATGGACAGGGTGGGGGTGGATATGGGAGGGAACGGACAGAGACTTTGAGATGGACAGTCTAGATTGCTCTGCACTCGGCATTCTGGGCCACTTGCGCAAATCTGTCCCCTTAGCAGGTGCTAAACCCTTTGGAACATTCCAGCCAGGATGCTGGGGGCTGCAGCACGAACATAAAAATGGCCACACTGGGTCAGACCGATGGTCCATCTAGCTCAGTATCCTGTTTTCTGACAGTGAACAGTGCCAGGTGCTTCAGAGGGAATGAACAGAACAGGGCAATTATCCAGTGATACATCCCCTGTTGTCCAGTCCAGGCTTCTGGCCATCAAAACTTTAGGGACACCCAGAGCATGGGGTTGTACCCTGTCCATCTTGGCTAATAGCTACTGATGGAGCACCATGAACCTATCTAATTCTTTTGTGAAACCCATTGCTCTCCATTATAGTTTTGGCCTTCAAAACATCCCCTGCCAATGAGTCCCACAGGTTGACTGTGCGTTGTGTGAAGAAGTATTTCCTTTTGTTTATTTTAAACCTGCTGTCTATTAATTTCATTGGGTGACCCCTGGTTCTTGTGTTATGTGAAGGAGTAAATAACACTTCCTTATTCACTTTCTCCACACCAGTCATGATTTTATAGACCTCCATCATATGCCCCCTTATTCATCTCTTTTCCAAGCTGAAAAGTCCCAGACTGATTAATCTCTCCTTATAAACATGTTGTTCCACACTCCTAAACATTTTTCCTGACCTTCTCTGTACCTTTTCCAATTCTAATATATCTTTTTTGAGATGGGGCAACCAGATCTTCACTCAGTATTCACAATGTGAGCATACCATAGATTAATATAGTGGCATTATGATATTTTCTGTTATATTATCTATCCCTTTCCTAATGGTTCCTAACATTTTGTTAGCTTTTTTGACTGTCACTGCAGATTGAATGGATGTTTTCAGAGAACTATCCACGATGATTCCAAGATCTCCTTCTTGTCTGGTAACAGCTAATTTAGGCCCCATCATTTTGTATGTATAGTTGGGATTATGTTTTCCAATGTGCCGTGCTTTGCATTTATCAACACTGAATTTCATCGGCTATTTTGTTGCCCAGTCACCCAGATTTGTGAGCAGGGGCGGCTCTAGGCACCAGCAAAACAAGCTGGTGCCTAGGGCGGCAAAATCTAGGGGGCGTCCCCTGCTGCGGGGCGGCAGGCTGGGCAGCGGACCTGCCACAGTCATGCCTGCGGGAGGTCCACGGGCCCGGGACGACCGGACCTCCCGCAGGCATGACTGCGGAGGGGGCGCTCGTCCCGCGGCTCGGCAGCTAAAGCGGAGCCGCTGGACCCGCGAACCGTCCGCAGCCGCGGGAGGTCCAGCCGAGCCACGCGGGACCAGCGGTCCCTCTGCAGTCATGCCCGCGGGAGGTCCGCTGCTCCCGCGGCTCCGGGGCACCTCCCGCGCATGACTGCTTGGGGCGGCCAAAAACGTAGAGCCGCCCCTGTTTGTGAGATCCCTTTGTAACTCTTTGCAGTCTGCTTTGGACTTAGCTGTCTTGACACTAATTCTGTATTATCTGGAAACTTTGCCATCTCACTATTTACCCCTTCCCCCAGATCGTGGATGAATATGTTGAACTGCACTGGTCCCCCCAGTACAGATCCCTGGGGGACTCTGCTATTTACCCCTCTCCCCTGTGAAAAATGACCATTTATTCATACCCTTTGCTTCCTGTCTTTTAACCAGTTACTGATCCATGAAAGGACCTTCCCTCTTATCTCTGTCTGTTTATAATGGCAAATACCACTTCTGATTGCTCTCCTCCCTTCCTCAGAGGAGAGTTTACACAGGCTAGAGAAGAGAGGCGGCCAGGGAGGGGTGCAGGAGCAGAGGGACGCCAGGCCAGAGACCCTGGGGCCATGAGGCAGTGGAGAGGGAAGTGGGGTTGGGGTGGAGACAGATGAATGCCTTTGTCTGGGATTGCTCCACTTAACTGCGTTAGCATCCAAATGGGCTGTGCCCTTAGCATTTCTCTCAGCTGGATGGGGCCCATTGTTCCCTATAGGGCTGAGATGATCCAATCCCATCCCAGAAGTCAATGGGAGTCTGGGAATCAATGGGGAAACTCCCATTGACTTTAATGAGTTTTGGATGTACTGCGCCTTGAGTTGGCAAGGCCAAGGGCTAGGAAGCCAGGGGAGTCACATACACCAGGAGGCACATGCTTCATAGCTTGTGCAGGCCAAGCTCCTTGCAGCCCCAGTGGCTTCTTGCATCCTTCCATCCTCCATCCACCCCCACACCAGACCTTGGGTGCCACCCCCCCAGCTCCCGGGATTTCAGGGACTCTCTGCATCCCCCTTACCCCTTGCCAGTAGCTCTGTATGCCCCCCATTCCCACCTTTCTCTCATCACCCCGGGCTCTACGTGCCCCTCATTCCTCCCATACCAGGGTCCCCATTCTCCCCAATGGCAGGGGCCATGTGTGCCCCCTAGTCCCCACATACCCGCATCCCCCATTGTCCCTACCCATCAGGAGCTCTGTGTGCCCCCCATTTCCCTTATCTGCAGCAGTCTCCCCCATTCTCCCATGGCAGGGGTTGCGTTTGCCCCCTTATTCCCCTCTTCTCTCATACCAGCGTCCCCCATTCTCCCCACCCTCCAATGGCTATGTATGTCCCCCATTTCCCTTGTCTCCCCTACCAGGGTCGCCCATACTTCCCCCATGGCAATAGCTGTGTGTGCCCCTCATTCTCCCATTACCAGGGTCTCCCATTTCTACCTTCCATGCCAAAGCATTAACAACAAAGCACAAGGCCCCTAATCCTGGAGAAATATGCTTAATTTTACGACTCTGTGTGCCTGTGTGAGAGAGAGTGAGCCTGAATTAAGCACGTGCATAAGTGACCCTCACTCTGGATATTTTTCTGAAAGTCCCAGCACCTGGAGTCCTGGGATTAGATCAGACTCTCAACTTGAATTTTTTTTAGAAAGCAATTTTTTACCCCTTAGAGTTGCTGAGAAAGGCTTAAAAACATGACCCAAAGTGCCCACTAAGGGCTCAGACCAGGAAGCAAATAAAATGAGCCCCAAACTGATTTTTTTTTTTTTAAATCATGAGTTTAAGCCTGTCCCATGACTTCTTTGAGACCTGACTCCTGATTTTTCAGGACAGACTTGAAGGTGGCAATTTTGCAACAAAAAAACTTCAAAAACAGACTCCAAAGAGAGACTGCTGAACTTGAATTAATATGCAAACTAGATACCATTAACTGTGGTCTAAATAAAGACTGGGAATGGTTGGGTCATTACACCAATTGATTCTATTTCCCTATGTTAAGTTCTCCTCACACCTTCTATGGGCCATCTTAATTATCACTTCAAAAAGTTTTTTTTCCTCCTGCTAACGATAGCTCATCTCAATTGATTAGACTCTGCCTGTTGGTATGCGTACTTCCACCTTTTCATGTTCTCTGTATGTATAAATATCTCCTGTCTGTGTGTTCCATTCTATGCATCCGAAGAAGTGAGCTTTAGCTCACGAAAGCTCATGCTACAATAAATTTGTTAGTCTTTAAGGTGCCACAAGTACTCCTGATTTTTCAATGTTTGGCATTTGTGACACTACTAGTGTTAGCAGGTGGGACACCTTTATTTGGATGTAACCATCCCCTACAGTATTAAGAGCCTGGATGCTGGTGGTACGTCTACACTGCGATAAAAAACCCTGAGTCCAGGTCAGCTGATTCAGGCTTGCATCTTGGGCTGCAGGGCTATAAAATTGCAATGTAAATGTTCAGAGTGAGGAACCCGTACCCCAGCCCAAGCCCCACTGCGTCTACAGTTACACAGCAATTTTATAGCCCTGCAGGCCGAGTCAGCTGACCTGGGCCAGCTCTGTGTCTTTTATTGCAGTGATGTACCCTGGGAGTCAGGGAGTGAAACAGGTTAAACTGACTCATCTTTTTGCATTGTACAGAAATCAAAGGGCAGAAATTATGTGTGTGTTGTGGGGAGGGGGGGATCACCAAGATTTAAAAACACCACATTAGCTTTAGTAATTGCAGAGGCTGTAGGGAACCCAGGGACAGAGTTTTGTTTTGAAAAATATGATTGCTCCTAGATTTCAAGGCCAGAGGGGACCATTTCTGATCATCTAGTCTGACTTCCAGTATAGCAAATCAGTGGTGCCCGCATCCAGCACATGCTTTCTGGCTGAGCTAGAGCAGATCTGTTAGAAAGAGACACCCGGTCTGGGTTTAAAGATGCCAAGTGGTGGAGACCCCATCTCTCAAGGGATGCTCACCCCCTCGTGAGACGTTTCTGTGGTTAATGACACTCACTGTTAGAAACCCAAGCATTATTTCTTGTCTCAGTTTATCTAGCTTTCTCTTCCAGTTGTTGGATCTTGTTAAACTTTTGTGAAGCGCTCGAAATCTCCCAGGTAGACCGTATTGCTAATCCAATATGTTCAAAAATCATGAGTCAGGCTCATGAGATTGGCTTTAAAATCATGAGATTATGTACAAATAATAAATATTGATGTTCTTTTAATTTGCCTTCTGCTTTTTGAGTCTTTAGGGTGCACTGGGGTCACATTTTGAAGCTTCCTCCACAACCATGAGGGCTAGAAACTTCGTTTTTCTTTAAGAAGGAAGGCTGAAATCATCACGTATCCACTTGACTCCAGGAAAACAATTATTATCTTGAGACTCATGACAAAATCATGAGAGTTGGCAATACTGGTAGGTACTTATAGGCCATGATCAAATCACCCTCACCTGGTACCCTTCCCTAAAGTTAGTTAAAAAGATCAAACATCTTTAATCTCTTACAGTGAGACAGGTTTTAAAGACCTAGAATTGTTCTTGTGGCTTTCTTTGAATGATCATCGATGCTTCACAGTCGCCCTTTCATTATTTGCTACAGACTAGGGACCGAATGGCTGGGCAGCAGTTCTGCAGAAAAGAACTTAGGGGTTACAGTGGACGAGAAGCTGGATATGAGTCAACAGTGTGCCCTTGTTGCCAAGAAGGCTAACGGCATTTTGGGCTGTATAAGTAGGGGCATTGCCAGCAGATTGAGGGACATGATCATTGCCCCTCTATTTGACATTGGTGGGGCCTCATCTGGAGTACTGTGTCCAGTTTTGGGCCCCAAACTACAAGAAGGATGTGGAAAAATTGGAGAGTCCAGCGGAGGGCAACAAAAATGATTAGGGAGCTGGAGCACATGACTTATGAGGAGAGGCTGAGGGAACTGGGATTGTTTAGTCTGCAGAAGAGAAGAATGAGGAAGGATTTTATAGCTGCTTTCAACTACCTGAAAGGGGGTTCCAAAGAGGATGGATCTAGACTGTTCTCAGTGGTAGCAGATGACAGAACAAGGAGTAATGGTCTCAAGTTGCAGTGGAGGAGGTTTAGGTTGGATATTAGGAAAAACTTTTTCACTAGGAGGGTGGTGAAGCACTGGAATGGGTTACCTAGGAAGGTGGTGGAATCTCCTTCCTTAGAGGTTTTTAAGATCAGGCTTGACAAAGCCCTGGCTGGAATGATTTAGTTGGGGATTGGTCCTGCTTTGAGCAGGGGGTTGGACTAGAAGACCTTCTGAGGTCCCTTCCAACCCTGATATTCTGTGAGTCTATGAAACCAAAGTTCTGGTTTTGGGGAGAGTGTTGAATTCAAGGGGGGGTCTAGACTTTGGTCTGGGTGAATCTGGAGTGAATACGGAGTGACTCCACTGAGCTCAACAGGGCCAGACCCTGCTCTGGGTCAAACCAAAGTGAAACTGTTGCCGGCACACAGTGCCCGAGGATGGCAACGGTTGGGTCCGTTGCCCGGTGTGCTTCGCAACCAATAGAACACACCAGGGTGTAGAAGTAAATGAACTTTATTTGTGATCACAAATAGACGCCTGGAGCCAAGCAAGACTCAAATCAAGCGCGCCAAACAAACAGCTTACCTAACTATTCATACTAGAACCAAAACCGTTACATGTTACAACATTATCTGTCACTCACACTGTCCCCGTCAGAGGCTAAGTCTGCCTAGTAACCATCCAGTTTCCTGCCCAGGGCCAAGTTTGCCTAGGAACAGTAGGAGTAGGAGTAGCCCCACCCAACAAGGGCAACTTGGGGTCAAACATGGAGTCTGGAGGAGAGCTGGTACACTATGTCTCAGAGCAAGAGGGCTTCATCGGCTCTCATGGCCTCCCATCCTCTCGAGTTACCTGGTATATGCCAAGTGCGTCCCCAACAAAACCATAGTGACTGCACTGAGCTCAGTGGAGTGGGACTCTGGCTTTGGCTACACTTGCACTTCAAAGCGCTGCCGCGGCAGCGCTTTGAAGCGCTAATTATAGTCAAAGCGCCAGCGCTGGGAGAGAGCTCTCCCAGCATTGTCCGTACTCCACCTCCCTGTGGGGAATAACGTACAGCGCTGGGAGCCGCGCTCCCAGCGCTGGGGCTTTGACCACACTGGCGCTTTGCAGCGCCGCAATTTGCAGCGCTGGAGAGGGTGTGTTTTCACACCCTGCTGCAGTGCTGCAAATTTGCAAGTGTAGCCAAGACCTCTGTGTTGGGTCAGACTGGAGTGATTCCAGAGTGACTACATTGACCTCAGCGGGCAGGACCCTGCGCTGGGGCAGTCTGGAGTGAATCCAGAGTGACTTCACTGAGCTCAGCAGATTCATTAGAGTCACTCTGGAGTCACTCCGGATCGACTCATTATTTGTCTTCACCTGGAGGGAACTGGGTTTTGCTTTCTGTTACAGCCAGCCAGCAAAGGAGACGTCAAGGTTTTTTTTTGGGGGGGGGCCCCTCCCGAAGGAGAAAGGAGCAGGGCAGCGGGAATTTAGGAGGAGGTAATTGGCTTCATCTCCTGCCAGTCATTGAGTAGCTGCTAAGGTAATTCATGAGCTGATTGGTTCTCTCTCCTGTCCGTCCCAGGATTCCTCCCGCCTCCTCTCGAAGCTTGGAAACCTACAGGGCCTGCCCTATGTAAATCAAATAAATTCCCGCCCCCGGGGAAGGCTTCGGTGGGTGATTGGCATCCAGATCCGTCAATCACTGAGTGTTGCCTAGCACGCGGAGGGGCGGAACCTTATTAACGGATCATTCTGAAGCGCCTTTCATGCTCTACCTAGGCGGGCAGGCCCCGCTGAAAACGGATTCGCTCCCATCTCCTACCAGTCTCTGCCTATCCCGCCTCTATCAGGCAAGCGAGGGAGCGGATTGGCCTGTCTTCCTGTCATTTCCAAGCCTCCCCGCCCCGCCGGCGATCCGAGTCCCGCGATTGGTGCAACCCCCAGTCGATCGTCCTTTCTCCCGCCTTACGCAGAAACATAAGGTGACGTCCTCCGCTCCCCTAACCTCCCAAACGCGGGTGGATTGGTCGGTTTGTCTGACCCTGATCGTCCCAGAACCGCCCACGGGGATTCTTTGAGCGCTGATTGGCTCGGCTGCTGCAGCCTTTTTCACACACCCCCCCGTAGGAGGAGCGACGGCGAAGGACGCGCAGCCGGTGGGGGCCTTTTCCCTCTCGCAGCGTGCGTGTGCGCGCGCAGCTCCCCTTGTCTCTCAGGCTTTGTGCAGCGGGGCCCCGAACGCTCCATCGCCGTTAGCAGCAGCGGCGCGCGCGCGGCCCTCCCGGCGAACGTTCCGGCCTCAGCGGCGCGCGCGGCCCTCCCGAGGAGCGTCACAGCAGCGGCGCGCGGGCCCCGCGTGCGGCTGGAGCCGGGAGAGGCGGGAAGCGGGAAAGGGGGAGCGGCCGCCATGTCGGGCTCGGCGGCCTCGGCCGAGGCGGGCGGCCCCGGCGGGGAGAAGCGGCCCGAGGCGCTGGAGCTGCTCGAGAAGTGCGGCGTGTGCCGCGAGCGGCTGCGGGCCGAGCGGGAGCCCCGCCTGCTGCCCTGCCTCCACTCCGTCTGCCGGGAGTGCCTGCGGGCCGAGCCGGCCCCCGCCGCCGACGGGGAGGCCGCCAACAACAAAGAGGGACAAGGTGAGCGGGGCGGGGGCGTTTATGGGATGCCTTGGTCACTGGGGGCGGGGGCCGGCGGGAGCGATCATGAGGGGGCTGTGCCATGGGGGTGCCGGGAGCGGGCATGGAGGGCTGTGCTATAGGGGAGGGGTGACGGGAGCAGGCATGTGGGGGCTGTGCCATGGCGGGAGGGCTGTGCCTGGAGCGGGCATGGGGAGGTGCTGGGCTGGCGCGGGCATGGGGTGCTGGGCTGGCGCCAGCGGGCATGGGGAGGTGCCGGGGCGGGCTGTGGAATGGTGGGAGGGGCGCAGGGCGAGTCAGGAGGGGCGCCAGGCCCGCGGGGGTAGGCGAAGTGGGGAGCGGTGCCGTGGAGAGCAAAACCAGTTTTGTACACGAGGCGGCTAGGCTGGATGTGTGTTGGGGTGGGGCGCTGCTTATCTATTGGGAGGGGAGGGGCTGTGCGTTGGGGTCAAGGCCTAGGCTGTGTGGAGCCCATGCAAGGGGGTGGGAGTGGGAGGCCAGGCTGGTGGGGAGTGTGAATGGAGGAGTGAGGGCAGAAGACCTGTGTAGTGAGTGGGAGGCCTGCCAGAGGGGCCTGCCTGTGGCAGCCCCACCCGGCCACTCTCATTTTCCTCCCAGGACAGTGTCTTACCTCAAACCACTGTTTGAACAGACCCCAGAACACATGCCCCCCTCAGTCTATCACCAGCCATGCCACCAAAGTGCCCTCAGAGCCCCCAAGCTGACCACAGACAGCCCCCAGAGAGCCGTAGAACAGCACCCCAGCCTGTCCCCTCGTGCTACAGAGGAGTGCCTCTGAACCTTTTTACCTCCGTGACCCCACACTGACTCCCAGTCCCCCTCAGTGCCCTTGAACTGTGGCCCTGTCCCCCAAATCACCCCCTCAGTGCCTCCAAACTGGCCCTCAGCTCCACCACCCCTACCCTATGCCTGTTTGAGCTGCTTCCACTGTTGCTTCTGGACTTCCTAGCCCCTGTTTCCCCCCACCATGCCCCACTTGTGTCCCTTATCCCAGTACTTACAGGATTCATACTAGACACAGTGTGGGGCAAGGACATGGGGGATGGTCAGTGTGAAGTGGCTGGGCCTTGGCATTTGGGCCCAGGGGCCCTCAGGTAAGTGCTGGGTGAAAAAAGTAGAGCACCACAGGGGTTCACACTTGTCTGCTCTTGGGGAGGGAGCCAGGGCTTACCCTTCCCATTGTGCTCTGAGAACTTCTTCCAGCAGCACACAGTGACTCAAGTAGATTTCCATGAAGGAGGAAGATGGTTTCCAAAATGCCAAAAAGATTTAGAAGCTCAAACCCCATAGGTTTTCAGGCCTAGTCTACACTGGGAAGGGTTGGCTAGTATAGCTATACAGTAGAACCTCGGTTATAAACACCTGGGGAATGGAGGTTGTTCCTAACTCTGAACAAAACATTATGGTTCTTTCAAAAGCTTACACCTGAACATTGACTTAATACAGCTTTGAAACTTTACTGTGCAGAAGAAAAATGCTGACTTTAGCCATGTTAATTTAAGTGAAACCAGCACAGAAACAGCTTCCTTACCTTGTCAAATCTTTGTAAAAACTTCATTTTTGGGGGGAAGTTTACATTTAGCACAGTACTGTACTGTATTTGCTTTTTTGTCTCTGCTGCTGCCTCCTGATTGCATACTTCTGGTTCCAAACGAGGTGTTTGAGACTCTGAGGTTCTATTGTATTGGCAAACCCTCCTAATATAGATGTAATTGATACCCATTATAACTATAACTGCACCAGGGGTTTTGGCAGTACAGAAATCATACCCCCTAACCAACATTACTATACTGGTAAAGGCTTCTAGTGTGAACGTGGCCTCAGTGGGATTGGAGATTGCACCCAAATGTGCTAGCCACTCTACTGGAAATAGTGGAAAGGAAAAGTTCTACATCTTTTCTTTTAATCTGTTCTCCAAGGAGATTGCCTGTAAATATGAGAAGAGGTGATTTAGGCCTGATATATGCACATGTTTTGTATCAGGGTAACTTGGGGTGGATATTCTGAAATAACACTGGCATGATTCCCTGGTCTGGTTCCAGTTATACAAGGATAATGGTGCCTTATCCTGCCACAGTGTATTCATTTTCATGAATGGGAATAACCTGTGCTGGTATAAAGCATCTTCACGCTGGGTATAACTGCATCCACATCATGGGGGATTATATTGCTTTGTAGTGGCATGATGTCATGGTTACGTCTCTGGCCCCTTTTTGGCATCTGAGTGCACCTGTTGTATTAATTTGGACAGAATAAATGGACCCAGAGTGTTAAAGGTGTTAAAAGATCATATATCTGTCCAACAGTAGGCATGGTTTGGGGTTTTGTGTACAAAGACCCTGGCACTGCTTATTCCTATGGCAAACACTCCATTAAACGCTTTTTAAGCAGGAGGAGGAAAAACTACTAAAGCATTTGAAATGTAAAGTATTAAGTCTGTACTAACACAATTCCTTGTTCCCTTAAGCTGTAGAGTTTTATAATGAAAACCCTCTGTTTGACCATCTTTTAGATGGTATTAAAGATGGTAACTGTCCTTAGGGGCAATTGTTTGCTAGGTTGGAGCTGTTGGTAAAGTCTGATCCTGCTTCCTTTAATACAAGATAAACACATGGGAAAGGGGAGAGAAGAACAGGGAAGATGGAAAATGCAGCTTCTCTTTGGGGCTGACTTTTATTTGCAACCTCACTGCTGGAACACAGGCCCACTCTGCAGTCTGATCAGCCGCTTTGAGAACAGGCGAACTTGTATCAGCATCATGCTAGTTAGTTGGGATATGGCATTGCTTTTGGCTGCCTCTGTGGTCACAGGCCTACAGCAGTGTTGCAAAATATGTAACCTTGGCTAAGCCAGACTTACTAAACAGAAGGCAGAAGGAAAGAGGGAAAAAATAAGGTGCGGAAGGAAAAGGACACATGAGTGGGAAGAGGGACAGCAATAACCACAGTCTTACAACTCAAATGGTGCTTGTGTTGAAATAGTTGAAGGTGGGGATGTCATTTTGGTCACGCTGTGGCCTGGTGAGGACATTGAAGGTCCAACGGTATCAGAGTGGATCCTGGGGCCCAGGAGACAGTGTGGGAGTAGCAGCTGTGATGGTAAAGTTTGCCCCTTGCATTCCATCTCTCTCAGCTAGCCAGCTGACTTCTCCCTCCCCAAAGTCTTTTTTTAGGGATCCCAAAATGGAGTGTTGGAAGTAATATCCTATCTTCTCTGTTTTGTCACTAGTTAGGCCTGAGTTCCAACATGCCAATTTTAGTCTGATTTCCAGTCCATACTACTTGTTTATCAAAGGTGATCTTTAACACAGTCCTTGAGTTACAGCAGTAGACTATCTCCCTTTAGTTCCTTTTCCCATCAACATTTGTTGTAAGTTTATAAACTGTTCCAATCAGCTATTTCTACGTTCCACAGTCAGGCTCACACTTGGGTAGATCTGAGACCCCGATTATTACAACACCCCCTTTCAGGTTACTTATCTTGGGATGGAATTTTGCAATGCTCCCCTCCTGGATTGGTCCCTGGCTGCAGTAACCCTGTGTGTGTCTACCATTCTTACCCTTAGTAGGATTCAGTTATTTTATTGGTACATTAAGTAGTCCAGGCTCAATTCGTTTATTGATCAGAGATCAGCACAATACAGAAAGGCCAGGACATTACCAACAAACCTGGAAGACAGTCCTATAAGCATTCATGCGGTGTTGTAATGGTGTTGGTCCCTGGATACTGGAGAGACAAAGTGAGCTTTTCTCTGTCCCCAACAGAAGCTGGTCCAATAAAAGATTGAGCTGTCACACAAGAGTATAAACTCAAAAGTTTCTCTCTCAACAGAAGTTGGTCCAATAAAAGATATTACCTCACCTATCTTGTCTCTCATATAAGTGTTCAGTCTGTCCCAAAATGTGAGCACAAAATCTGTGTATGTGTGTGTCATATTGGTAGAACACTCCATCCAGAGTACCCAAGGTTCCAGTTCTTACCAGTTTTTCTTTTAACATAGTATACCAGGAGCCAGCAAAGCTTAAGTGGCCTTTTAAAGCCAGTTTTGTAGGTTGGCTGGAGGCAAAATCATCAGTGCTAATTGTTTTGGCATTGTCCTTAACAACTCTGAAACATTTGCTGAGAGGTGGCTTATCTTGAGCATTTCTTTTCTGATTGTTTTTCCAGACAGACTCCTGTTGAGTTAAACTAATGTAGTCATTCAGAAAGTGTCCCATAACCAGTCTAGCATACACTGTACATAAATAATTACAGAGCAGCTCCATGTCCGTCAAATAGCTAAAGCAGCACCACTCTTGTGTGCAGATGAAGCCTTGATCTTAAATATCCCTAGGCACCCATTTTTGACCATAGATTAGCCTCAAAGTCTGTATTTGGGTACCTAAGGTTGAGGCTTTCAGAAGCAAAATAGTGATTTAGATGTTTTAAAATCTTGAGTGCCTAACTTGATGACACATTTCTGAAGGTTCATGGTTTCCAGAAGGTGGGTGAGGGCTTTCTAAAAAATAGGCCTCCTTTAAAGTGTCCAAAGGAGCTCACAGGCATCATGAATCAGCTAGTTGCTTTTGAAAATGCAGGCTTTAAGTGGCCCTTCAAAAGTACAAATCAGATTCTTTTACTGAATCATTTTGGGGTCATTTACCCATTTCCTCCTCCATTTAACACAAGTGAGCTGTGCATATGCACGTGCCAATACTCTGCAATTGCTATGCTGAGTGGAGTACTAATAGTTCTTATCCTCTTCTGTCTGTTTTTAGTTGGTTTTCTTTGCAAGTTTCAAGTCCTGGGTATACAGAGATTGAGTGTTTACTGTTAACAGGCTATGGATGGAGTCCTTTGAAGGGGAATTGATTTGTGGGTATTGTAGCAACCCCCCCAAGCTGTTAGTCAAAACCAACAATATTAGGGCTTCTTTCTCTGTACTGTATAAAGGATGATGCTATCTTAACTCTCCCTTATATTTAATGGCATGTATCCTTGATTGGCACTTGGGTGGTGAGTAGAGATGTAAAATATTAACCTGTTAACCAATAAGTATTAGTCTTACTGTTAATATATTGCAGTTAATGTTTAAAACAGATTGATGGCAGCCCCAACCAGGACCCCGTCATGTTAACGATTAAATGGTTAACAATATAATTTTAATAGTTGAAACGGTTCTTTTTAAACTCTATTTACAGCCCAATGGTGAGTAGGTGTTGTCAAAGGACATATGCTGAATAGCAAGTGGAGTTTCCAACTATGCATTCATTCAACAAAAGGCCCTCTTAGGCACTTGTGCAAAGGCAAGATGTTCATTTAGTTGAGGGGGGGCACACTAGTGCTTTTTAGAAATAGCTGGTGTCGGTCCTGCAACTGGTGTTGACTGATTCATGCCTAAACAACCCATTCATGTCTGGTACAGCTTTTTTTGTATAGGGAAAGCTTCATTAGTGCAACTTTCACCCTGCCTGTAGTATTCACGTGCTGCTGTGCAGACCAGGTAAGCTACTGGTAGTGTCCCATTGGCATGGTTTGAAGCATTTGTGTACTGCTCTGGCAAGATTCTCCCCTTGAAATGTGGTGAACAAGATGCAAATGCGAATTGTTTACTGGTGCTTCCTGCACAAGTTACAAGGCTTCAACATGGGATCTCCGGCACAAAGGTAAACTCTAACTTAAAGTGGCTGTAAAGGAAGGATTGCTTGGAGGGGAAGAAGCAGCTGTGTAATGTAATGGTGAGCTATCTGAGTCCTCCATTCTCTACTGAAGGCAGGTGGAGATAGTGTGATCAGATGTCCCAATTTTATAGGGACAGTCCTGATATTTGGGGCTTTGTCTTATATTATAGGTGCTTATAACCCCCCACCCCATCCCAATTTTTCATCCTTACTATCTGGTCACCCTAGGTGAGGGGGATGATGGGCCAGTCTTTCTTGCTGCACAGAGATCATGCTTTATGTGGAGAAAAGTCTCAAGGTTAATACTGACAGGGTGTCAGTCTGAGCAGGGCATGTTCAGGGGTGTCCTGTAATAATCAAGGGTTGGTCCATATTTCTTCCATCCAGTGGTCAGATTGAGTAGCAGTCTCCTTCCTAAGAAGAGGCCAGTAGGGTGTAATCATATCAAGTCTAACCCAAGATTTAAGCCAGTTATGGTGAAAATCCAAACCTTGGGCTAACAGGAAAGAATAGGGGGAGGGATAACTCAGTGGTTCGAGCATTGGCCTGCTAAACCCAGGGTTGTGAGTTCAATCCTCGAGGGGGCCATTTAGGGATCTGGGGCAAAAATCTGGACTAGATGACCTTCTGAGGTCCCTTCCAACCCTGATATTCTATGAATAGCGATCATGTGTAGGAAGTGGGTAAGTGAGTGAAGGGCAGGCTTACAGTTTTGCTTTGTTTCGGAGATCATAGCTATGAGTAGCAAAAGAAGCTTGGAGAAAAGAGATAAGGTAACAGGATATTGCTTTGGTTCACAGGGAAATTGTGCAGACTCAGGGAGTCTCTCCACTCCTGGCAGCTCTCTGAAGCTGTACTGCTACTGAAATACTGTCTGTTTCTGATTACATTCCTGCAGTTGTCCAGCATGTTACCATGTTTTTTTGAAACTTTTAAACATGGTTAAAGCTATCTGAGGTGAGAGTTTTTTTGTGCGACTTCAGACTTGCCAAAAGGAAATGCTTTTTGGTGGGGTGAAGATCATGTTGAAATCCTGAGGGAGATAAGGCAGAAAGAATGGCTTGAGGAGAAGTTAGAGAAATGTGGCTTTAGTGCATGGAGTGGCTTTTGCAACATAAACTGTAGAACACTGAGTGAGAGTGAAGGTTGAAGGGGAGGAGGGATGGTGGCATATGGGCACATGGAGTTAAATACAGTGGCACCATATTTTAAAGCTGATATATGCCAAGAAAACTGGGATGGCTGTTCTCTGTTGGTTATTAAAATACCCTTGAATGCATTTAAAAAAAACCAACCCTACAAATTCTGATATCTTGTCTACTTTTGTCTCACTATTTATACCCAGTAAAGCCCTGATCTCTTTCCAGTTGTTCAAGGCCTGCACCAGTATAACTAAAGCAGTTTTCAGACTTCTGTACTGGTGACCTTTCACACAGCAAGCCTCTGAGTGTGACTCCTCACATATAAATTAAAAACTTTTAAAAAATATTTAACACTATTATAAATGCTGGAGGCAAAGCAGGGTTTGAGGTGGAGAATGAGAGCTTGTTCCCCCGATGTAATAACCTCATGAGCCCCTGAGGGGTCACAACCCCCAGTTTGAGGACCCCTGAACTAAAGGCATGTTTAAATCAATTTAGTTAAACCTATGCAACTATGTGGACACTTAAATCTAGTCAAACGTTGTTTAGCTTGTTTTGGTAAACTACAGCCACACAATCAATACAGTTATTGTCACAGCAGGTGGCACTGTTTTAACTGAGTCAGGATTTAAACCTGTTCAACCATAACCAGTAGGACTTCTGTGCCCTTAAACATCCCAACTTTTAGTTTTTTGCCTTTTAATGTAAACGATAAGCAAATGGTTCACAGAAACTCTCAGCTCAGGGCTGAGGGAGCGCCATGTTTTGAAACCATATTCTTGCAGCTAGATAGAAGTGGCCTGTTTTGTCTGCCCCCTTTCCTTGAGGTGCTGAGCATCTTCAGCTTTCTGCTTCAGGGGGAGGTATGGTCTCTTGCATTTCAGATTTCTTGTTTTAGGAGCCTCACTTGAGGAATCCATGAGTTGAGAAGCTTGGCTATTTCTAACAGAACAAGTAGGCTAAACACTCAAAATAAAACACCACATCTTGAGGCCTTTGTGCATCATAAAACCATTTGTGGGGGGCTTGTGGAGGAGGGGGATTTGAGAGGGTCTGGCAGAGCAAAGGGAGTAGTAGTAAACTGTTATTGGGTTACAATTACTTTTATGTACAGTGCCCTGCTATCTTGTTCCCTGTGAGGGGATATGTGTAGCGCTCAACTGGACAAGAAAAACAGAATTTGACCAAGTCCCAGTGACTTGATTGTGCTCACATTCAGCAGTTCCTGGCAGTGCTGCATGTGCTTCTTGGGTACAGATAAGAGGGATTCAAACATATTTTCGTTATACGAAGGAGATTAATAGACCGCCTCTCCTGAGCTGTGATGCAATTCCTCCAAGGTCCCCAAACCAACCCTTCTGATATCCTGTGGCCTCCCTGCCTTTATGGAGGAGAGGCCGGCTTTATTCCTCACTTGGGAGCAGATGTCTCTGTTTTTGGAGATGTAGAGGGGAGGAGATAGTGGCTGATTGATGTACCTGGCAGAGTGGAATGGGCTAAGATAAGAGGAAGAACTAACAATCCTCTTTTGAGAGTTTAGCAACCTTGTCCACCCTCCCTCAAAAGGGCGCTTTAGATTGAAACTGTCAGCGTCCCACTGGAAAATAGCTAGAGATTGTAAAGCTTGAAAATAGCTAGAGATTGTAAAGCTTGATTCCAGCAGGGGCTCTGGCTAGTGAGCAGTCCCTGAGACTCCACCAGTAGTTTTTGTGTATACAAGTCCATAAAGTGGGAACTCTTTTGCTCAGCACAAGAACCTCCCATGAATCTGAGAGCTGCTCCTTATGCAGTTTGGGCCTTTGATCTTGAGAGTAGGTAATTTATAGACACAGGTTTCCACAGAGTGAAAAGATCAAGCCTGGAGGTGGGCATTGGCATTCCTCCCAAGTATTTCCTGGGAAACCTACTCAACAGTATATTCTTTTCTTAAGACCCCTTGAAACAATCTATGAAGCTCAACACTTTCCAATGGCTTACATTAATCATGTCTCCTAGACCAGTTGCATACAGTCCCACAATAACACACAAACATCTGCGTTAATACAGTGGGCTCCTAAATTACTTAGCCCTGATCTACACTACAGAATTACTTCAGTGAATTTGCCTTTGAGTGGTACAGTTGTACTGACATAAGTGCTTCTCCCACTGATAGCTACTGCTTCTGACAAAGATGTGTTAACTAAGCCAACAGGAGAGCTCTCTCATTGGCTTAGGCAGTGATACTCAGACTGCATCTCATGGCAAGTAGCTCTTTTCTGTGTCTCCTGCAGCTCTTTGCAGCACGTTAAAACACTAATTATTAACCAATCAGGATGCTTTAGCTGTTAATCAGTTAAGTTAATTTATTTACTGAGAATAATATCTAAATAAAAACTAAATATTTCCTGTCATACTGTTTAAATAATGATCATTACTATAGTAAACGAAACTGAATTCACACTACTGGGACTCTTGGGTAATATTGATGGTTAATTTGACTCCTGAACCACTGACATCTGAGTATCACTGGCTTAGAGCATCTTCATTAAAGCACTTCGGCAACTGCGTTGATGCAGTGTTTTAAGTATAGATGTGCCCTTAAACTGAATTCAGTAACGTATGTCCAGGAAATTACCATACTTCTCTCACAACTATCCTAAGGTGGATGCAGTTATATCCGCATAAAGGCACAGTATTCTAGTATAACTACACATTTAAGGAAAGAGAATAAGCTCTACAGGGGGTAAGGCACTCTTATACAGATACACCTGTATCCACACTAAGGGCTATACAGACTTAACTGGTAGGAAAATCACACCCAAACAATTAAGCTGGGTGAAAATTGTGTAGACAAGGCCTTAGTTAAAACAATGCAAATCCCTAATTTGCCTGGCTTTCCATTGGTTTAGCCCTGAGTTGAGAGAAATCAATGCAAGCCAAGTTTAAATTGATTATTTTGGTCCCATTTTCATTGGTTTAATTAGATGGGTTTAACTTTGAATACAAAATAGATAAGGCCTCTGAGCCCCCCTGTTGACTTTTTTTTTGGTGACTCTGGAATCACACTTGTTAAAAATGCTTCTTGTTCCCTTTGTTGCGGTTTGACAGTTCCACACAAATGGGAAACTCTGAAAGCTGCTATACAGTGATGTCATGCGCAAAGTCTACACACTGGGAAGAATAGGGAAGTATTGCATTTTTCCAACTTTCCAGTCCTGGTAAATAAAATGTTGTAACAACAAGTAGTGAAAAAATGTTGAGAGTCAGGTGATCAAGTTGTAGAGGAAATCCCCTGATTTGTATTTTGTGGCAGGTAGGGGAGGAGGGAAGGACAAAGGTTCCCTGCATGAAGTGGAACATGGAAGGGCTAGACTTGGCGGAAAGTCCTTTAGTCCAGTTTTGTGACATGTAAACCTCTCCCTCAAGTCTGTAGCAGCTGTGGAGTAAGTTTTAAAGATCTTGTATGTTGGCATGTAATTGCTTGTCCAGCTGCAAGCGTCAGTGTGTATTCTGGTCACTCCTAGATCCAGAATTAGGATTGTGACTTGCTTTGTAACCGTGTAGATTAGCTGTTCTGGTGACTACCCTAGAGCAGCATTTGGGGGGCACTGGCTGTGTTGTATCCCATGCGTGTAGGGGAAGAAAATGCAGTTGTACTGAGCTAGGAAAGGAGCAATATGTCTCCGCAAGCTCTACTGCCCTGGGGGACAGTATCTGTGTTGTAGAGCTTGTTTTGGTGTCCTCATGCACTGCTGCTGTAGAGCCTGAACTGTGATGTGATATGAGAGACTGATATGAGACAAGATAGGTGTGCTAAGGGAAACTACCCCGTATATAGGCAGTGTCAAACTCGGAACACCGTCATCCAGAAATTACCTGTGATGTCCTACCATGACGACAAACCTTTGCGCCCTTGAAGTATTATGGGATATGGGTGAATTGCCATTAGAAAACCAGAGGTTTTTTTTTTCAGTTCCTGGTGGGGGAAATTCTAAACACTGATCTAGGTGTATAGAGCCTTGCAGATACAAAAATGCATATCCGCATCCAATTCACATTTGCAGGGCTGTACACTGGGGCTGGGCTGAGGCTCGAGGCACACTGTTCTGCCCCTCCCCACCGGGCGCCTGGTCAGGTGGATGGTCTGCTGCGGCTCCTGGCTGGGCTCCACTCTGGCCTGGGGAGGGTGGTGGGGGGAAACCTGTGGAGCTGCCCAGGGGCTTCTCAGGATCCCTGCCCAGGACAGGTAGAGAGTCCCCCACAGCTGCCTGCCTGGCTCTTACTGTGACTGGGCCTCGCCCCACTGGAACCCAGGTCAGGAGCTGCACTGTCAGCTGTGGGGAGCCTGAGTCCCTACACCAGCCCTAGATGGGGGCGGGGGAGCAGCCACAGGCCAGGGTCTCTGCCCCCCAGGCTCCCCACACAGGTCAGGTGGGAAGGACCCAGGCTCCCCACCGCTGCCAGTGCTGATCTCCGTGACCCAGCTCCAGCTAGGGGTGGTTTTTAGAGCCACAGCCCAGCCACAGTAAGAGCTGGGCAGGCAGCTGTGGGGAGCTGCGCTGGACCCTCCACTCCCCCTGGATGGGGGGCTGGAGCAGCTCCCTGCCCTCCAGGTCACCCACCCATTCTAGGTGGAGGGTCTGCAGTGTGATTCCTCATAACTGCCCTCCCGTCTCTTACAGTCAGAGTCCTGCGCAGATATAAAATTTGTACCTACATCTGCGCTATCCACAAGATGCGGATATCCACGGATATAGAGCAGATATCTGTAGATTTGCAGGGTTCTGTAGATCTATTTTTTTAAATTAGTGTTGCAGTGGTACAATTTGTCTTCAGACTATCTGTGTGTAAAGTCGTCCTTGGCGCTGAGGGGCGAAGCAGACTTAGAACCGTTTTAAGTTGTTAGAGCATGAATAGGCAAAGGGTTTTGCTTTTAAAAAATGTCAGGCATCTCTCTCCACATTTCCTCCTGCCCATCCTAACAGGTGTGTTTTTTTTAAAAAGCTTACCTTGTGGATATATATAACCTTTAATGAGGAATGTGCACTTTGCTGAGTTTGGGAAGAAAATCTAGGTATTAGTCTAGTTTGGAAACTCGGTATGATCATAGGAAGTGCTGGATTGGATCAGATCCATGGTCCATTTTGTCAAGTTCCTGTCTCTGAACAGTGGTTGGCAGAAGATGTTTCAGAGGAAGGTGTGAAACCTACTAATCCCTGATAGAGATGAGCTTAAACCTTGAAGCATGAGGCTTAATAGCTCTACACAAACATGTTAAATAGTCTAACTTGGTATTCTTCATTCTTGCCTAAGTTTTTGGCCTCAATGAGAGCTCTAGGATTCTGCATTGCGCCTACCAATGGTGTCTAGTCTCGCTTTCCTGTAGCTGCTGCTGCACTATATATGTGGAAGGTTCCTGATTGGAAGTAGTTAAAAATTACTTGTATAGGCCCAGTGCGTTTGGCACTGGAGAGAGGTCATTGGCCCCCATGCATGTGGTCACCCAGAGACACTATAATAGAGGTCTTCCGTTGTCATTGAACAGGCTTTCCAGATGCATGGGCTCTGCAATTTTATACTAAAAAACAGGGCCGGCTCCAGACCCCAGCACACCAAGTGCGTGCTTGGGGCGGCGTGTCGCGGGAGGGCGGCAGGTGGCTCTGGCGGACCTCCCGTAGGCGTGCCAGCAGGAGGGCCAGTGGAGCTGCGGGGCCGGTGACTGCAAGAGCGTGCTTGGGGCGGCGCACTCCTAGAGCCGCCCCTGCTAAAAAAAAAAAAATCATAGTAAATATCTGCTTATTACAGTAGTGCAGTCTCAGCTCTGCACCTATATCATCTTCCACTGAAATAGATACATGTGATATGATCTCAGCAGTGTGTGCAATCGGATTCCTCCCTTAAATACTTAGGCAAAAATGTTAAACTTGCAAACTTACTGTTGCCTTAAGGGCAGAAGGCCTGAAAATTCCAACTTTCATGTTTGGACAGACAAGTCGAGTGAGATAATATCTCTATTGGATCAACTTCTGCTGGTGAAAGATGTTTTTGAGCTTACACAGAATTCAAGTCTGGGAAAGGTACTCAAAAGGTATGTCTACGCTGCAGTTGGCATGTGCCAGCTGACTTGGTTGAAGGGGCTGTTTGTGGTGTAGATATTCAGGCTTTGCCTGGAGCCAGGCTCTAGGACCTGGCGAGGTGGGCAAGTCCCAGAGCTCTTGAGCCCAAACATCTGCACTGCAATTAAAAGCAGCAAAGAATCCTGTGGCACCTTATAGACTAACAGATGTTTTGTAGCATGAGCTTTCGTGGGTGAACACCCACTTCTTCAGATGCAAGTGCAATTAAAGAGCCCCATAGCCCCGGTCAGCTGGCACTAGCCAGCTGTGGGTGTCTAATAGCAGTGTAAACATACTGTGGTAAGGCACCTGTTTTCTCTTGCCAGACTTATTGTTTCCCCCTCTGGCAATGACGGGCCTGGGGTAATCAGCCCCACTCAGGCAGGGTTTGCCTTCCCCCTTCTGTACTTCCTTGGTCATATTTTCAGGGTAGGCCTGAGGGTCGGTCGAAGGAGTGATTCTCCACCAAATAAAAAGGAAACAGTATCATAAAAGCAGGGAGGTACCTTTCCCTCCTGCCCTCACTGGAGCAAGGTGTCATCTGGTTGGTTGTCCTGGAGTGTCAGTCCTTCCCCTAGCAGGCACTCAGGTTTGGCTGTTGCCCTTATGGGAAGGAATAGTCTCTCAGTCTGGAACAGCCTATTTCCCTGCTGCCACTAGCCTGGCAGCAGCTTGTCCTGTCTGTCAGTCTGTCATTTGCTCTCCCCAGGGGAGGGGTTTTTAAAGGCCTCAGGCAGCCCTTAATTGGATTCAGGTGTGTAACCTCTTCTCAGCTTGTAGGAAAAAGGGCCTTTAACATTCTAGGGCTAATATATTGGCCTTCCAGGACCACCTTGCAGCTACCCCGCCTGATTTTGTGTCACATCCCCACTTCTTGTTCAACCCCATGGGGTTGGGCTACTTGGGTTGAAAAACAGTGCGCCCTTGACAGGCCATCAGCGTTGCTATACCTGGTCCCTGACCTGTTGCACTCTGAAGTGGAAGGGTTGTAATGACAGGAACCATCTCGTTACCCTTGTATTTCTTTTTGTTTGGTGCATCTGTTTCAGGGGGACATGATCAGTGATGAGGGCAAACCTCTGTCTGAGAAGGTTGTAACAGAGGGTTTCCATGGCCCACTTTACCGGAAGGCATTCTTTCTCTACCACAACATACTTTTGTTCTTTATGGGCAGGAGTTTCCTACTAAGGAACAGGATTGGGTGTTCTTCCTCTCCTACCATTTGAGAAAGCACAGCTCCCAACCTCGGAGGCATCGGTTTGCAGTGTATAAACTCCTTAATGTCTGGGGCTGCTAGCACTGGGTTACTGTAGAGGGTGGTCCTCAGGTCTGTAAAAGCTGCTTCAGCTGCACCAGTGCATTTCACTGTTTGGGTCCTGGGCTTTCATCAGATCCATCATCGACTATGCTCTGGTAGTAAAGTAGGGAATGAATGGCCTATAGTACCCAACTGTTCCCAGGTATGCTCTGAGCTGTTCCTTCCAGATCAGTTGGGGCCAACTTTATATCACCTCTAACTTGTTCAGTTGGGGCTTCACTATGCCCCTCCCCATGATGTACCTGATGTATTTGGCTTCTGCTAGTCCTATTGCACATTTGGAGGGATTCAAGTGAGTCTTGCCTTCCTTAGGGTATCCAATACTGCTTCCACCTTTTCTAGATGCATCCCCCAGTCTGGGCTATGGATGATGACATCATCCAGGTAAGCAGCTGCATACTTGGCATGTGGATGCAACAGGTGTTCCATGACCTGCTGGAAGGTTGCGGGAGCCCCATGTAATCCAAAAGGAAGGAGGACCATGTACTGGTACAATCCTTCTGGTGTAGAAAATGCAGTCTTCTCTTCGGCTTCCTTGGCCAGAGGGATTTGCCAATAATCTTTGGTCAGGTTAAGGGTGGACAAAAATCTGGCTTTTCCCAATTGGTCGATTAGCTTGTCTGTACGAGGTATGGGGTAAGCATCGAACTGGGACATCTTGTTTAATTTTCAGAAGTCATTGCAGAACCTCATGCTGCCAGCTGGTTCAGGTATGAGGATGATTGTACTGGACTATTGACTGTGGGACTCCTCAACAACTATTAGCTCTAGCATTCTCCTAACTTTAGTCCTGATCTCCTCTTTTTGTCTCTGGGATCTGGTAGGGGCTCAATGTTCACCTTTACTCCAGGATATGTGATGGTATAATCAACTTCTGTGATCCTGCTTGGCTTCTCTGGGAACACATCGGGGTTCCGTTCATATTGATAACATCTACTGCTCAGGGTCAATTCAGGTAATATTCCCACCTGTCCCTGATGTTTGTTTTCTTGCGGTGGCATCTCCAGTGTGAACAGATGAAACAGGTTCATGGCTGTCCTCTCAAATGGGATGTTGGTAATTGGCAGAGGTACTGTTGGGGTCCTTAAGTGTGGTCGGGGCCATGTAACTGGCACTTTGGGCAGGAGGCACAATATTGTCAATCCTCCATAAGATTTAATGGAGGGTCTTATCTATCCCTAACTGTACTCCAAACAAATGACTGATCTAGGTCCAACGCTGCCCTCTGGTGCCTTCGCAGTACCAAGAGTTGCTCCACTTCTTGCTCTTCCATTTGAGCTACGCTATATAACAGGTCCCTTTTTATCATGGAGTATAGCCCTAGGCCTTCGGTTTTCCCCTCCACCGGGACCCCATTCACCTCAATGACCTCCTTCCTAATACTATCATATAGCAGGTCATTGGCCTGATCTTGCCCAAAATTCTCAAATGAAGATCCAATATGCCCAAACTCAAAGGGGCCTACTTTTGTTTCCCTCTCAGGGTTGGTCTCTGGAAGGTTCCCTCTGGGTTGGGTACAGCTTCTGGCTCATCAACCCTCTGCATCATTCCCCTGCCAGCTGGACACGATTTCTTCCCTACAAGTGCAGCATTTTGGTTCTGGGCCAGAATCCTGGTACCTAACCTCTTGTCTGCTCTCTTCTCACCTAGGCCTGGTCTACACTGGGAGGGGGGAAGAGGTCAATGTAAGAGATGCAACTACACCTACGGGAATAGCGTATCTGAAGTAGCCGTATCTTATTTCAATTTACCTCCTGTCCTCATGGCGCGGGATCGACGGCCGCAGCTCCCCCGTCAACTCCGCTATCGCTGTTCGTCCTCGGCTAATTCACAGAAGACCAGGAGAGGGCTAGTTCCTGGGGTCATTGTATCAGTAATCCCAGGGTTACTACCCTCCTGACTCATCTCTGGGGAGTAGGCCTTCAAACCCTGTGAAGTCTTGTCTTATAAGGACCAGTTATTGGAGTTCGGAACCACCCCTGCTGTCACCCTTGTGGTATTACTCTTCTGGACCTCAATTTGTAAAGGGATGGTCGGATAATAGACAGCACCACGTATAGGTTATTCTGGGGTGCTACAGCTGGTCTCACCCCACTAGTTTCCTTGAGACCAGCATGACGGCACTTCCAGAGTCCACTAATGCAGTGGTCTGTATGTCATTTAGCCTAACTGCCCACATGTATCTATGTGGGGCCATTGTGACTCCACAAGTTTTATCAAGCCCCGAAGATCTTCATGATCCCGTAGGTTGCACTGCATGGGTTCCTCCACATTAGGGCTCTGGGCAGCTATATGCCCTACTTCCCCACAAGCATAACATCTGTATCCTGCTCAAAGGAAAACCCCACACAACATCTCCAGAAGACCAACCTGGGAGCTTAAATTCATAACTTTTAGACAATCAGGAGCTCAGACTCTGGATCAATATCAGAAATAAAAATAAGTGTCATAGCACACTTACTGAAAAATGGGTGACTTTAAATATTGTACTTACATGTCAATGTATAGTATATAGAGACATATAAACAAGATGTGAAATTTTAGTTTGTGCTGACTTCACTAGTGCATTTTATGTAGCCTGTTATAAAACTACGCATGTATCTAGATGAGTTGATGTACCCCCGGGGGTACACGTTCCCTTGGTTGAGAACTACTAACGCTCCCTTTGCCCTACAACTGCAAGGGTGTAACAGTCCGTTCACCTTTGTGTTTAGCTGTGGCACTCCCAAGTACCATTCCCAAACCTGAAGAGCTCTGTGTAAGGTCTAAAGCTTCTCTCACCAACAGAGGTTCATCCAGTAAAAGATGTTACCTCCCACCTTTTCTCTCTCATTTCATGGGACCCAACACTACAAACAACTGTTGTCAAGCTGCTGAAAATCTGCCCTTTTCACTTTGATGTCTGCTCGACTCTGCAAACACCATAAATGCAGCTCTAAAAAACGTCATTTATAGAGTCTTGCCCGGGAACTATTTTTTAACCCTGTTCCTATCCCACCCTGCAATACCTGCTCCTACATTTTTCTTGCATTTTTATCCTGCTCCCACCCTCAAAAACTTTAGATCCCGCAACAGGTTCCCCTGCACTACTGAAAAACAAAGATTGGTTAGTATATTTTATACATAAAAGGAATTCAGGCACAATTTTTACCACTAAAAATAAAACCTTGTTTAAACCGTGTCATAAATAAATAACAGTTTCTGATAGGCTTTTCTTGATAAACTGAGAGATTTGTTTTCCCACAAGTACTGCAGTCTGGGTTTTTTTTGGTCCATCCAATCTGTACCACAAAGTGAGTTTTACCTGCTTCCGCTATTATGGCAGCTGGTCCTGTGGGACCTGCAGGATCCCAGTCCTGCTGTATTGCTCTGTGCCGGGGTGGGCGAAATTTTTGGCCCAAGGGCCACAATGGGGAATAGAAATTGTCATACAGGGGAATTTTATGGTAACTTTACAATGTTGCCACACTATCAGGACAATCAGCAAATTGAGTTTTTCAAATTATCTCACAAGACATCCTTTGTACAAAATTTCAGTCTTGTAACATGGGTGACTTAGGTTTAGGTGCCAAATGAGTCACATGGAGCAGGGCACAGCTAGATTTTGAGTGTGGGTGCAAAAAGGCAGTGTCAAGGCCAGAAAGGAAGGATCACCGTCATTTAGGGCAAGTCTACACTTAAAACACTGCATCAGGTGCTGTAGTGCTTAAGTGAATATGCTCCTGTGCTATTGGGGGAGAGCTCCTTAATGACACCCCCCCCATGTCTACATGGGGTTAAGGATGGTATAACTATGCAAGTCAGGTGTGGCACTTTCACACCCGAGTGACATACTGACACAGGTCTGTAGTACAGAATTGGGCTTAGCCTGATCTCTTGCATAACGGGACGGAGAACCTCTCTATGGTTTTGAGCCCAGTAACGGGTGATTGGCTAGATCAGGGGTAGGCAACCTATGGCACACATGCCAAAGGCAGCACACGAGCTGATTTTCAGTGGCACTCACGCTGCCCAGGTCCTGACCACCAGTCCAGGGGGCTCTGCATTTTAAGTTTAAATGAAGCTTCTTAAACATTTTAAAAACCTTATTTACTTTTAAATACAACAATAGTTTAGTTATATATATTAGACTTATAGAAAGACCTTCTAAAAACATTAAAATGTGTTACTGGCACGCAAAACCTTAAATTAGTGAGTAAATGAAGACTTTGCAAACCACTTCTGAAAGGTTGCCGACCCCTGGGCTAGATTGAATCTCTTAGAACTTGTGTATGCTAGGAAGTGTGTGTGCTGTGACAAAGCTCTGTCCTTGTCTCCATGGGTCTTGTTTCCTGATGGATTTCAGTAGCCTCAGAAGCTCACTGTGACCCTCTACTTAACCCTTCTCTCTCTAGAGACAAGGGTCACAGTCAGGGCCGGCTCTAGACCCCAGCGCGCCAAGCAGGCGCGTGGGGTGGCCCTTTCCCGGGGGGGGCGGCATTTGGCTCCGGTTGAGCTCCCGCAGGCATGCCTGCGGCAGGTCCACCGGATCCTGGGACGAGCGGACCCGCCGCAGGCATGACTGCGGCGGGTCCCCTCTTCCCGCGGCTCCGGTTGAGCTCCCGCAGGCATGCCTGTGGCAGGTCCACCGGAGCCCGGTATGACTGCGGCAGGTCCGCTCGTCCCGGGATCCGGTGGACCTGCCACAGGCATGCCGGCGGGAGCTCAACCGGAGTCGCGGCAAGAGGGGACCCGCCGCGGGACCGGGGAAGGGCGGCGCAGCGCACCGCGCTGCTTGGGGCAGCCTACTTTCTAGAGCCGCCCCTGGTCACAGTCTACTGAGCCATTTTCATCATAAGCCAGCGAGGGAAGTGAGGAGAAGCTATCCTCCCTTGCACAGTCTCCGTCTCCCTGATTAATCAGGGGGCAAAAGGGGGCGGGGGGAGGGAGAGCCCAGGCCTGCCCTCTAATCCAGGCTCCAGCCTAGGGACCTTAATAGTATCAGCTATGGTAGCTGACCTTTTAGGAACAGGATATGTACAATTCCCTGGGCTACTTCCCCACAGCAGCCCCCACTTTCTCAAGCTCCACTTCACCCTTACCTCAGGGCCTCCTTCCTTGTGCCTGATATGGTGTGTTCAGCTCAGTCTCTCCAATCGCGCAACTTCTCACAGCTCCTGACATGTGTGTCCACCTGACTAACTGGGAGGCTTTTAACTAGTTTCAGCCAGCCCCTGATTGGCTTCAGGTGTCCTAATCAACCTAGCATCCTCCCTGCCTTCTGGAAAGCTCTTCATTGGCCCCAGGTGTCTTAATTGACCTGGAGTAACTGCCATTTACTTATCCTGGTGCCAGGGATTTGTTTAACCTGGGGCTAATATATCTATCTCCCACTACTTTTCTATAGCCCTCTGGCCTTGCCCTGCCACAGTGCATTTACTTGATTGAAAATCCCGTTTAATATCTGTGTGGGCACAGTTACCTTTGCATCTATTTTGGATGGTTAAATTATAGCCTAGATCAGTTGATACTCAGACCTCAGTGGTTCAGGAGCCAAATTACACAAAAGAGCCACGTCGTGTGAATTCATTGTTTCATTTACATTATTACTATTTTTATCACAGTGGTTAATAATGAAATCAGTGTTTTAATATTGTGCTGCAAAGAATTGCAGGAGACACATTAAAGAGCTGCTTGTGAGCCTCAGTCTGAGTATCACTGGCCTAGGTCCTTCCCTCCGCTTTAACTCCACGATCGTAGCCTGAATTAAAGGACTACTTAGGGCATGCGTATACTCAGGGAAAGTTAAGTGTGCTGCAGGATGGGGTAAAGAACTGCCGAGTCATGTGACTCCCTGAGGTCAGCATGTTAGCAGCCAGCTGATGTCTCCTTAGCTGCTGCCTGAGGAATAAGGTAGGGGGTTGCTGGTGAAGTTAAATAAGTTGAATGAGCGGCACCAACACCTGCAGTTGATTAATCTGTATAAATGAGTTTGCAGATGAGGTTCATCCCTCCAGCTCCAGACAGCCAAACTGAACACCACATGCATGCATGGCTCTTTCTTGGTTTGGTGTGGGTTGCCCCAGGTTTCCTACTGTGACTTAAATATAAGGGCTTGTTGCATTGGGTTTTTTGCACTGTTGTAGCTGCACTAGTGGAAACCCTTCATTTAGACGTGGTGCATCAGTGTAAAAGGCTTGCACCCATGCAGCTTACTGTGGCTTGAGTCACTAGTTGCACTGGTGCTGCACATGTACATGGGGAAGAAGGGGGCTTGTTCCAATGCAGTTGAACAAATGCCCTGAGATGTACTCTGCTGTTTACGCAAGCAGCCAACCAACATCACCAGACAGGCACTGCAGTGGAACCCCCAAGGCAAGCGGAAAAGAGGCCGCCCAAGAAATACCTGGCGACGCGACCTTCAGGTTGATAGCAAAAAAATGGGCTATACCTGGAACCAGCTAGAGCGAATGGCCCAGGATAGAAGACTATGGAGATCTGTTGTTGGCGGCCCATACCCCGGTTGGGGTGACGGGCATGAATGAATGAATGAATGATGTACTCTGCTGTTACTTGGATGCATTTCCTCGGGGGAAGGTCTGTAAGCTAAATGCTTCATGGATTTTCAGCCTGGCTTAATTTACCTTTTTTTCAGGTTGGAGCGGGTAATAGATGCTCATCTGGCTACCTACAGGGATGGAAATAGTTTTGTGGTGTTGAAACTGGAAGAGTCGGGGCACATACTGAGTTCTTGCTGAGAGGTGGGAGGCTGTTTTAAGGTGCTTTCTGCACTAAAGATCTGTTAAATGCACTGACTGTAGCACTCAAACACAGTTTCTTCTGGCTAGCTTTTGTGACTGCTTCCTTGTGTTGAGTTTTGGAATGAATTTGTATCCTTGGGGTAAATAGGCCAGCCTACGGCCTTATCTTCATTCACAGTTCTACCGGTTAGACTAAAGGGGGTGATTCTAAACCAATTTAGTTAAACTGGCACAAAGCGCTGTAGGCATTCTTATTCGGATTTAAACCTTTTTATATTGACTTAGCTTCAAGATCTACTTAAACTAACTCAATACAGGCCTGGTTGAAATCGGATTAAGTGTCTACACCATACTCTGCACTGGGTGAGTAAGTCTGTTTAAAACCACCACTGTCATCAGACTGATGCAGCACTGACTATAGATGAGGCTTAAGGCCTGAGGAGGGGAGTGCATTTCAAGCCAACTCTTTCCCATTTGCTGCTGGGCCTCAAGACCTCCTCAGGAGGTCATCTAATCCAACCCCCTGCTCAAAGCAGGACCAATCCCCAACTAAATCCCCCAAATGGCCCCCTCAAGGATTGAACTCTCAACCCTGGGTTTAGCAGGCCAATGCTCAAACCTCTGAGCTATCCTTCCCCTGCAGTGAGGGGGACTTCCAGATACAAGCAGAGTCTGGAGTTCTGATTCAATGCAGGGGGCTGAAATGGCAGCCTGGTGCCTGGCTTAGCCATGCCATTGAACAACCTGGCTAATGGGCTAGAACGGGATTCTCTTCTGAGGGGGATTTAGGAGAGACAAGTCTTTTGGATGAAAAGTCCAGTCACCTGGACACCTGAAGTTGAGTGTATCCTGTAACTTGTGTGTGTGTGTATATATAGATTTATAACTTGTATATTTTTGGTGGCTCTCCCCAGGAGTTTTGCTCCTAAGCTGCATGGTGTAGTTTGGGGGGAAGGGCGGGGGAGAGAGCGCAGAGGTAACTGCCATTTTAAGTACAACCATAAACCTTTCTCCCCCCTATCCCTCTTCTCCATGGAAAGCATCCACTCTTCTGTCTGAACCTAGAGCAGGAATTCTGGCAGAGTTGTAAGTGTGAAGGGATCTGTCTTCAGTAGCCCTAGCTAGCTTTCCCCATTCTTCTAGTCCAGCCTGCACTCACAAATCTGTTAGCTCACTGAGCCACCTGCTAGCCTGGGCCGCCGTCCATGTAACTCAGTTGCTGTGGCTGAGCAGCATTTCTGCATGACTGCATGCAGGAAACTTGCCATACCACTGGAAACTGGCCATTCCACATAACCTCCCCGCGGTCTCTTCTGTTAAATCCTCCCTGTGTACAGTAATTCCAAACTCGGCAACTTGATGTGTGTTTAATTCCCAATCCCACTTTCCCAGTAAGACAATCTGTCTGGCTCCTTCAGGATCTAGGATATTGTAACACTTCTGTTCAGTTGCTGTGCTTCTTCCTTGCAAGTCTAAAATGCGGGATGGGGAGGAAGGGAAAGGGCAGTACAGCATCTACTGTTCAAGCTTGACTGGCTACTGTTGGACACTGATCAGGGTAAGAGCAGTGTTTGGCATGTCAGTGTCTGGGAAGTTCAGGGTAACTCCTCCCTACAGTGCAGAGCACTTCTTACATGGCGGCTGGCTGAGTGCCACAGTCCACGTGCTCCCTTTCCGTCCTGGCTCTGTATTGTCTGCCGGTAACCATGCTCCCTTTGCATTGAGAAGCTGTGTGGCAGGCAGTTCTGCTGTGACACCGTGTATTTCCTCTGGGGTGCCTTGGTCAGGCTGCAGCTGATCTTGGGATCATAGGGAGCTGTTGATACGCACCCAGGCCACATCTTGCCCTCCCTGTTTACAGCAGTGTAACACCTGTTAGCTGTTCCTGTAAAATCACAGTGGAGAGACAGCACTGTAGCGCTTAATGCCCATGCCTGTCGCTAAACTTGCGGTGTTACTAATAGCACATAGGAGCCCCTGTCATGGACGAGGGCCCCGCTGTGCACTGTACAAACCTAGAACAAAGAGTCCCTGTCCCAAAGAGCTGGTACAGTGTTGTCAGCTAGCTGCAGCGCTTGTCTCCACTAGGACTATGCAGTGAGATGGCTAATGGGAATTAATTATCCTGCTGTAAATGCACCTTTTTATGGCAGTGAAGAGACAGCCACAGATGCAGATGAACAGGCTGTAGGCTGTTTGCAAGTTGATTACACCTGAGGAGATGCAGGTGAATGTGTAGCAATGTGAGGAAGCTGGAGTGAAGGTGAGTCAGCGGCCTGGAGAATGCTGGCAAGGCAGATGCTGGCCTAGATCCTAATGGTGGAAGGTTTAATTCTGAGTGGGGGATTTCCAGTGAGCCCCTGGCTTGTACTAAAGGGGTAAGATGTAAACCCTTCACACATGTTAATGCCAAAGCTGACCTGTGAGGGGGACACAAATATCCATATTTTGCAGAGGGGTAGTTGTGGCAGGGTCTCCTGACTCCCAATTCTTGAACCCCAGTGCTTCCCCCACCCTTATCACCGGACTGACCAGAGGGCAAGAATGTGACCTTCACTGAGGTGCTGGCTATGTCTCAGGGCTTGGCTACACTTGAAAGTTGCAGCGCTGGGAGTTACAGCGCTGGTCGTGCAGCTGTGTAGGGACAGCGCTGGTGTGTGGCCACACTGACAGCTAACAGTGCTGCAGTGTGGCCACACTTGTAGCATTTGCAGCGCTGTATTGAGAGGTGCATTGTGGGCAACTATCCCACAGAGCACCTTGTCCCATTTTGGCGCTGTGGGTTGTGGGAAGGGGCCGGAAGGGTGCGGGTCATTCCACTTCCTGTCCCAACGCCCCGTCGTGCATCGCTTCACATCCCAGCAGTCAGTTTTTCTGGCCACGTTTGGCGCCATTGTGAGTCTCTTGCTGCGTTTTACTCTCTGGGAATCGCGATTTCTGTGGGAAATGGAGCCCGAGCTGCTGAGGACTGTGCTGATGAGTGTCGCCAGCACAACACGTTTGGCAGTTGAGCTCTTCCTTCAGCTCCAAAGTGACAGTGAGGAGTCCGATGATATCGAGTCGCCTGCCGCATGTGACACTACATTGCTTGTGGCATTCACGGAAATGCTCAGCACCGTTGAACGCTGCTTTTGGGCTCGGGAAACCAGCACTGAGTGGTGGGATCACATCGTCATGGAAGTCTGGGATGACGAGCAGTGGCTGCAGAACTTTCGCATGAGAAAAGCCACTTTCATGGTATTGTGTGCTGAGCTCGCCCCCACCCTGCGGCGCAAGGACACAAGATTGAGAGCTGCCCTGACGGTGGAAAAGCGGATGGCTATTGCAATCTGGAAGCTGGCAACTCCAGACAGCTACCGGTTGGTCGGGAACCAGTTTGGAGTGGGAAAGTCGACCGTTGGAATCGTGTTGATGCAAGTTTGCAGGGCCATTAATCGCATCCTGCTAAGAAGAACTGTGACTCTGGGGAACGTGCAGGACATTGTGGATGGCTTTGCACAAATGGGTTTCCCTAACTGTGGAGGAGCGATAGATGGGACGCATATTCCTATTCTGGCACCCCCCGACCTAGCATCCGAGTATGTTAATCGGAAGGGGTATTTCTCTATGGTTCTCCAGGCGCTTGTGGATCACCGTGGGCGTTTCATTGACATTTACACAGGCTGGCCTGGAAAGGTGCATGATGCACGCATCTTTCGGAACAGTGGCCTGTTCAGGAAGATGCAGGCAGGGACTTATTTCCCAGACAGGAAGATCACAGTAGGGGATGTCGAAATGCCCATTGTGATCCTTGGAGACCCCACTTACCCGTTACTGCCTTGGCTCATGAAACCCTATACAGGGAAGCTTGACAGGAGCAAGGACCGGTTCAACTACAGGCTGAGACGGTGCCGAATGACTGTGCTTTTGGCCGTTTAAAAGCTCGCTGGAGGTCTCTGTATGGGAAGCTAGACTTGGGGGAAAGCAGCATCCCTGCGGTTATATCCGCGTGCTGTACTCTTAATAATATTTGTGAAGGGAAGGGTGAAACATTCAGTCAGGCATGGACCACTGAGGTTCAAGTCCTGGAGGCTGAATTTTCACAGCCAGAGAGCAGGGCTACTAGAGAGGCCCAGCACAGGGCTACAAGGATTAGGGATGCCTTGAGGGAAGAATTTGAGGCTGAAAGCCAACAGTAATGTTTGCTGCCTTGCATGGGAGTGAAGTGCAGTGGTTACACTGTTAGGATTGTATTATCCCTAAAATGATTTGCAGTGCATGTTTCTTTACTGGGCTAAGGTATCTTTCACTATCTGCAATAATAAAGACTGTTTTCAAAGCCAAGAATTATTTTATTGAAAATAAAAAAACTTCCTTGACAGACACACATTTCAGGAACCTGCAAGGGCAGAGTGGTGGGTTGGTGAACTGTACAGTCACAAGTTTGCATATGTCCTGTCTGGAGTGCTGTGCAATGACTGCTGCACTTCAGGGTGCATATACTGCATGGTGATGGGGGTTGAGTGCAGAGGGTAAGGGTCGTAGTTCTCAGGGCTGGTTGGTGAACGTACAGGTGTTGGAGTCAGCTGGTGGAGGTAAGAACCTGGATGCTGGGGAAGGGGGTTTGGAGCTGACATTGGGGCAGAAGGGAAAAAGCTTTGGGACGGGGGCTGGGGGGGGCAGCACGGTAGTGCTCTGCCTGCATGGCTACGAGTGACTGGATAGAGTCCGCTTGGCGCGCCAGGATGCCTAGCAGCTGCTTTGTGCTTTTCCTCTTGGCCACTGCTTTCCCTCTGGCGGATCCTGCTTTCCCTCTGGCGGATCCTGCTTTCCCTTTCTCTCCAGTCCTGCAGGTTTTTACTCTCTCTAGCAGAGTGATCAATAACTGTTTTCAGCATGTCTTCCTTGGTTTTTCGCGGCTTCTTCCTCAGATTTTGTAGTCTCTGTGCAGTGGTGGAGCCAGGCAGTCCAGCAGTCAAGGTCGCTTTTTGAAAGGCAAAAATGGCAACAGTTAACAGGGTAGCATTGTTCATTATCTCATCCAGACAGTAATTCCCACACACTGAAGGAGTTTACAGTCTTCAATTTAGCATACTTTTCCCTTACCAAAAAAGAGCGCACATAACACAACAGGAGCCACGAAATGGTGAGTAAGGGGTACTGATTGCTTCAGGGCTGTGCAGGGGTTTCAGCAAACAGCTACAGGGGGGATCTGCACTGAACAGTCTTGCAACATTTCCACAGGAGTTACTCCCGGAAGATATCTCGCTGCTGCGGGTCACCAGGTAAGAGCAGGAAGGTCTTCTACAGCAATGCGGATTCCGCCCTGGCCCCTATGCAGCTTGCCTGTGTGCAGCAATGGTACCCCACCCTCATGCACAGTGGCGCGGACGTGTTAGCCTGACTGGGACAAGGAACACAGTGGCTTTCCCTATAAACCTGCGCAGGCACATTGCCCACGCTCTGGCTGAAACTTTTGAGGAGATTACTGCAGCCGATTACCGCGACGTGATAGACCACATCAATGGGCTGTACCACATCTAGGCATGCATGCATGCAGCCCTAACCCCCCCTCCTCTCCCGAAACATTTCCACCCTGAAAATAAAAGCCGCTTACCAGTAACCCGCTCCTCTGCTTGTCCTTCACCAAGTGCTGGCTGCTGCAATTGGCTACCTTCCTTCTGGCTTGAGAAGAGCTCCTGGCTGCATGCCTCCTGGGACTCTGGGGTGTCTTCCCCCATCCCAGTAGCTTCACTCGCGGTTTCCTCAACCCCCCCCCCCGGTTGCTTCTTTCCCCCATCCTGCTCAGAAGTGTCCATCGTGGTCGTCAGATTGGCAGTGGGGTCACCCCCAAGTATCGCGTCCATCTCCCTGTAAAAACGGCAGGTCATGGGGGCAGCGCCGGAGCGGCGGTTTCCCTCGTGGGCTTTGTAATAGGCACTCCGCAGCTCCTTTACTTTTAACCCTGCATTGCAGCGCGTCCCGCTCGTGGCCCCTATCCAGCATGGACTTTGATACCTGCCCAAAGGTATAATAATTCTTACGGCTAGAGCGCAGCTGTGCCTGCACAGCTTCCTCCCCCCAAACACTAATGAGGTCCAGCAACTCGCCATTGCTCCAGGCTGGGGCTCGTTTGCCGCGTGGAGGCACGGTCACCTGGAAAGATTAACTGATTGCACTCCACACCTGGCTGCAGCAAACAGGAAGGGGATTTTTAAAATTCCCGGGGCATTTAAAGGGCGGGTCACCTGAGGCCAGAGCAGTAGAGTGCAAACTGATGAGCAGAGTGGCTGAACAGGAATTCTGGGATATCTCCTAATACCCTGGAGGCCAGTTACAGCGCTGGTGTGTGTTCACACCTGATGAGCAGCGCTGGATCACCAGTGCTGCAATCGCTACACCCCAAGCAGACCAGGTGTTCAGCCAGCGCTGCAGCCAGGGAGTTGCAGCGCTGGATGTGCCTTGTAGGTGTGGACGGTTACTAATTGCAGCGCTGGAAAGCCTCCACCAGCGCTGCAACTTTCAAGTGTAGCCAAGCCCTCAGTCTGATCTGGGCCAGAGCCACAGTTGTTGCTTAGCAGTGGGAGTTGCAATGAGGCACATCTCTGGTTACCTTGATCACCTACTTGTCAGTTCCATTGTACTCCCAGGGTAGTGCCCTTAAACAAGCAAATGCCTTGGGGCCCTTTTTGTCAAGATCTTAACATCTGCCTTTGGGCTTGCAGCAGGAAATGCTCCTTAAACAGTGATAATGTTGCAGAGGAAACAGCACAAATTCCTAGGGCACTAGTGATGCTGGGGCTTCCTGCCTGCATGGCAGTCTTTTTTTTCCTAATGGAGAACTGGATTTGTTCAAATACTTGAGCTTTCAAGTCTATTTTAATGCTAAACCCTGTCTGCTACCTTGTATTGAAGGAAGTGATTTATTTTTCTTCTCCTGTTTTGTAAGGGTGGTTCAAGTTTCTGCTTGTTCTTTTATTCCCAGCGCCTTTAGTGTCTGAACTAAAATAACTTTCTCCTCCTGTAACTGTGTGAGGATGCTTAGCATATGTGTGTCTCAATGAAATCTGTTCGTTAAGGGATATGATGGATTCTGTCCCTTGAAACTAGAAGTCTTAATAATAGTAAAAGCCTCTCATTCAACCATGTGAATGAGCTCAGTTTAGTGAACACTGGGAGAAATACACTGTTACACAAAGGGTCAGACTAGATGATCCATTTTAGCCTTGAGACCTGTGAAGGCAGACGAGGTTCCTCTCATAGTGCCTTTGTGCCTCCCAAACATTTAAGATTTTTTCAGATGAGGCCATCTTAATTAACTAAAAAAACCCAAAGCCCCATACTCTTATACATCAAGGAAACAAGAGGGCACAAATCCATCTGGTCATCTCTTCTATGGATCACATCTTAATATAGCAAAAGTGGCTCTTAATTCTACATTTTTTTTTAAAGAATGTAGAGATCTTTGGATGAAAGACGAGATGCGAGGCGCTGGTGCTGAAGAAGTGGAACTGCTCTGTAATTTGATGACCCTGGTACTTGCATGGTTTAGTTTAATGCAGGAATTGTCAGTGTAAACAAGCAGGAAGGGAAGAATTGCGCTAGATAAACCACTTCTCAGGAAACACTTGAGATGTCAAGCCTGGGAAATCCAAAAGACTGCAGCAGTTTGAAAAAGCAGCACTGGAGAGGGAGGGAAATTTGAGGAGACTAGACTGGCAAGCAGGACCTCACTGGAGTGACTGAAGAGGTTAGGCCTGCCTAGCTCAGGATGGAGGGTTAATGGGGCTTGGGGTAAGATGTCTTTTTGGTCTTGCTCTGAAGTTCCTGCTATTAAAATGAACAGTTGGTATGTTTCTTCACTGGATGCTGCTGTTCCCTGTGTCCAGAATGGAAGTAGTACAGATGTCCAAGCCCAGTTGGACATGTGATAAAGTATGGTTGATGTATAGGATGTGGTGGCCTAGGGACTGAGTGATAGAATTGTGTAATCCCACTCAGAGGAGATAAAGGCATGAGGCCAGAAGAATCTGCTCGAGGAATTATTTTGGGGAATTTCTGTCTGGTGCCATACAGGGGGTCAGACTAGATCACAATGGTTCTGAGACTGGTTCCCCCTCTGTTGTACCACTGAGCCCTCTGACCCACCCTCTCAGACTGTTCTGTTGTGACAAGTTACAAAGCCCTCCAAGCTTGCGCTTTCACCAGCATTCACACAGTTAGGGGCACCCCCAGCTGCAGTCCCATGCAGGCTCTCTAACCACCAGCTTAGGGTCCCAGAGCAGCACTATCCTGCCTTGGTCAAATCTGGCCAGTATATTGGGTCTAACACCTGGTCTGCTTCTCCCTCAATGTGAAGAGGACCACGCATGCTTGTGGTAACCAAGCTGAGATTTTTCCCTAGATACCTTAGTCAAACCACGATGGGTTGTCTTAAAACAAAGTAAGTTAAAATCTATCCTTTTGTAGTTAATTAAGTGGTTAAGTGATAGCAAACAGATCAAAGCACATTACTTAAGTTGTGTTTATTTACTGAAACTGAGCTTAACGTACTGGATAGGTAAGATATAAATTAATTTACAAATTCTCAACCTGAGTAATAAACAGGCTGGCAGATTCTTAAGACACAAGCTGCCTTGGCTTTGCAGCTTGGGTTTCCCAGGTTTTCATACACAGGCTAGCAACCCCTTAGTCTAGAACCATCAGTTCTCCCCTGTTCCGTTTTTATTCCTCAGGTGTGGTGTTGCAGGGAGAGTGAGGTCCTCATCATGTCATTTCCCTTTATATCTTCCCACTTGCTGGAGAGCTCTTGCTGTGACCTGGGTACAGTTCCCATTGTGTAGTGCTGTCTGAGAGTTTCTATTGTACGCTGTTCCAAGGGTAATCCTTGTGCTTGTGTGCATTTCCTCAATAAGCCATTAACATTGTTGGGCCTTTTTACTGTTGTACCTGAAAGGCTGCTTGTGGGTGTTTTCATCCTACATGTTTCAGTAACACGCACATAGCCAAACTTCATATGACAATAGCACATACAATCCAACAAGATATTAATGTCTAGCAGATGAAGACTTTTAGAATACTTCAAGGCATACTTTGTACAAACATCCTAATTACATGGCAGTGGGGAATATCGGGGCGCTGGGTGTCTCAGGTTCCTTCTGGCCTTAGAATCTATGAATGAAAAAGGGTAGGGTGCAGCTAGCCTTGCAACCGGTACTGGCAGCTGACTCTCAGAATTGTTGTTGGACCAACTTCTGTTGGTGAGAGAAACTTATGAGCTTACACAGCTCTTCTTCAGTAAACCCCAAAGCTTGTCTCTCACCCACAGAAGTTGGTACAATAGAAGATGCTCTGCACCCACCTTCTCTTAACATCCTGGGACCCACATGGCTGCAACATTGCATCAAACTTGGTTAGTGGCTAAACACTCGTGTAGCATTGTACAAGTTGTAGGATTCAGATTTTAAAAAGCAGTTGAATTCCTCTTATGCCATTATGTTTAGCAAGTTAATGAGTTTGTTTGCTTTGCGCACACTGACCCCATGCGATCCTAAGATCTAATGATCTGGGGGAAACTCAATGGTAGGGGCAGCTCCTTGTATGAGCAGGGGATAAAACTTCAACTGGTTCTGACATACGTGAAAAATGGAACTAAAATCATGGAAAAGCTGAATGGCACTCGCTTTGGTTCCATGCTCAGCAATCTAAGACAAGTGAATGCTGTGTTTCAGAATGGGAGTTGGGCATGTTATCACTGGCAGCTCCCAGACTTGAAAATGCTATGCTGACAAATTGATTGCCAAATTGCTTTGTCAGAAGTCTCGTGTATAGACTTTCTGCTCTAGTTTAATACTTAGTTCGAAGTGTCTTGAAATGGGAACTTCAGGTCCATAGTGGGGGAGATGTTTCAGCTTTAACACCTGCCCACACTTTTGAATGTAACTTTGTAAGGAAAAGGAAGCTTTTTTGGGTTGCCCTACGTACAAAGGGCCCTGTACAAATTGCCGCATTCAGTCTGTTTCTGGCCTGCTGTGATTATCGTGGGACAAGGTGATGACCAGAGCAGTCAAAGCACCAGAAGTGAAGGGTTTGTCTTGTTCCTGGTTGGCATTACTGCTGTTGTATAATTCTCAGCAGCAATCATTCCTTCGGAATCTAGAGACTGAATTGAAGGCCGCTTCCCACCTGAATTTCTTTGGAGCTGTGTCTCCATGGCTGCCACAGCTCATGCCCAGGTGGCTACAGCATCATTTGTTTTGCTGAGCTGCACAGGTCTCCTGGAAGTTGCCCATCCCACCCAGGATGTGCCAAGCTGAAATTTATCCTTCTGCTGTGGTAGCTAGATAAAATGGGGAAAGGATTAGCCAGGTTACCTTATATTATGTACTCCAATTGCTGTGTCTGGGTTACACAGCACCTGTAGCCTTCACAGTTTGAACATAAATGCACTGAGGAATTCTGCCTCTCGGCATTTCTTTATTTGGCTCTTCCTCAGTGTCCTTTCCCATCAGGGGCACTTTCCTAGATAAACTAGGAACTGAGTGTTCTGGATGGGTACTTCCCAAGGCATAGGATTCATGCCAGATACTGAGTTGATTGTGGCAGACGAGCTGTTCCTTCTGCATCCAGTTTAGCCACCCACACCGGGCTGGCTATGCAGCAGAGCCAAGCAGGATAATGCGCAGGCTGGAAAATAGTTGTAATGGACGTGCCACTGCTGTTGGGTAGTTCTCACCACTCCTTTCTCCTTAATCTTGGCACTGCCTTCCTGTCATATCCCGAAGGAGGAAAGTTATGCTGCTCAGTGGAGGAACTCCGTTATAGGACAAGGTGTGATGTTGACAGGTTGAGGCCAGGTGCCTTTAACACATGCTAAGCCTGCACCAACTGAAATGTGTAGACTCTTCAGGCATGTTAACACCTGCTTCTAGCTAACATGTTCTAATGTTCACCTGTAAATCCTGCTGTGGATGGGCTTCAAAGGGCATGCTGAGGTATGCGAGGAAGCTATGGAGCCTTTACCGGGCAAAGTAGCAGAATGGCTGATTGTGGGGTTGTCTGTGTAGCAAGTTGGGTTTGGTTGTGGATAGGGCCTCTAGGCACCAGCATTCCAAGCTGGTGCTTGGGGCAGCAATCTGCAAGGGCGGCAGTCTGTGGTGGTTTGCCCCAAGCAGCGCATCGAATTGCCGCCACGGACGGCGGGGCAGTCCATGTGCCCTTAGGGCGGCGCGTGTTTCGCGATGATGGCAATTCAGCGCAGCTTCTATGTTTAGCTGTCCTCGGCGGCCTCAGCTAAACATAGAAGCTGCTGCTGAATTACTGCCGCCACGGAAACCCGCGTGCCGCCCTAAGGGCACACGACTGCCCCGCCGCCTGCGGCGGCACCGCACGCTGCTTGGGGCGGCAAAAACTGCAGAGCCGGCCCTGGTTGTGGAGTGGCCCATAGTAGATCCAGGCACAGGAGCATTTTGGCTGGCTGCCTGTTCCCATGGAAACCTGCCTGGGCCACTTGGCTTGCTATGTGGATGCGGTCAATGGAGAGGGCTGAGATTAGAATCTTGCAGATGACTAACTTAACTATGCTCTAAATACTTTGTTTGGCAGTAGGGTCTGGCCAGGTGCCCCATTGCAGCATGGTGGAGGTGTTGAGAGCTGGTTTTTCAGCCCACACATGAAAGATGCAGGATTTCCTAGCTAAAAGGGATTAGAACCTGCTTAGACTGGAAACCTGTAGCATTTGAGAGTTTATCTATTAGCTGTATTGTGAGAAATCTGTTTGCATAAATCTGGGAGTATGGTTTGGCTAACACGTTCCTGCTTGTTTTCCTGACAACCCCCGTTACATTAAACATCTTTGTACGATAAGCATTCCAATAAGCAGGTCAACGCTGTTCATAACTCACTATAGGTGCTTAGATGCTGTGACGATGGGTGCTGTGGAAAACAGTGCCATAGTGTAGACAAGTTTTTTGTGCCTCTGCAGATTTAAAAACGTGCTTGCCTCCAGGCATCTAAATTGCTGATTAGCATGAGTACAAAGTATTAATGTTGTGGAAACTTACTTGTAATTATATTGCTGTAACCTGTTTTGTACATGCAGAATATATCAGATGTATAGTCTGGTGAGGTTTGCCAAATGTATTGTGCACTAAATAGATGTCTCTGGTCTACTAATATTTGGAGTGTTTTTTCTGCAGCGATAGATAAAAGAAGGTGTGTAAGGACTGTGAAATTTAAGGAAGGGTAATATAAATATGAGCAACAGTGAGCATATAACAGCTGCAAGACTGTTTCCCAGACTGGTAATGTAGTCCGCTTTCTGTGCTGATTTATCTTCAGTTAATAAACTGAGCCTGGTTATCGACATCAACTCGATAAAGGAACTGAGCCCTCAATACAGAAGCACCTTGATGTTCCATGAGCCCAAACTCCAGGCAGAACCAAAAGTACCAGCTTGCCAATTCCTCACGAGTAACCCTATATAACCTCTCCATTTTAATGGCTGCTCCCCCGTGGAGAGGTGGGGACTCGTGTGGGGTCGTCTTGCTCACTGGGGGCAAATTCTGCTGAGTTCTGGGCACTTGAAAGGAGGCTGGGCTGCCTCTACCTGTCACATTGTGCTCCCCCTGCAGTCTTCTGCTCAGGTGCTGTGGGCACAGAGACTGTGCTCTCTGACATGACAGTTGGGGGATTCTTTTGGGGGAAGGGAAATGGCTCCATCTCCACGTATTCTGGCTGTAAGATGTGCAAGGTCCCTGTGGCTGGTGTTTGGCGAGTATGGAGGCCCCTAATGTTGCTGCGCTTTTAGGCTGGAGGAACCTAACTGGTGGGGGGAGAGGGAGGAGAGCCTAGTGACTATTATGCTCATGGAGCGTGAGCAGCTGCAGAAGATTTTCAGTGCATGATTGAAACCCTACCAGACAGCCCTTACATCCCACATCCATGCCTGCAGTTGCCATTCAGAGATGATGCTAAGTTTTGGTATCTAGACCTGGTCTACTGTACAGACATGTATTGGTACATAACTAGGTCACTCAAGGGTGTGGATTTTCAGGGGTGACTCAGTTATATCAACCAAACTCCCAGTGTAGACAGCACTATGTTGACAGGAGGGCTTCTCTCCCCTCCACACCAGGAGTGGCACACCTAGGATTAGCTACATATCTGCTGCTGCTTCCTGGGTGCGTGACGCTTTCTTCTGCTCCCCTTACCTTGCAGTGGTGGACTGCCCTGTGTGCAAACACCAGTGTTACCTCAAGGACATTGTGGAGAATTACTTCCTGAGAGACAGCGGAACGGAGGCAGCCACAGACAGCAGGGATGCCAACCAGGTAGGGGTGCAACCTTCCTACCCCTTCCTTCCCAGAAGGGCTCTGACTGACCCCCCCTCCCCCCCTCAGCAGAACACAATTCTGCTCCCCACCCTCTTATTCCCAACTTGCCATGCAGACCAGGCTGTGGTGGGGGTAGCTTGCAGTCCTTCTGGCCATAATTCAGCTCAGTTCTCCTGGTAAAAGGAAGGGGTGCAGAGCACCTGGCCCTTCCTTTCCTGACACTGTGTTCCATGCTGCTCCTGGCTGCTGGGGTCGGGAGGGGCTATCTCATCGGGGATGTTGAGTTATCCCCAGTGTACGCCCTGCCCAGGGCAGGCAGTGCACTCATGGGTGCTTTGTCAGGCCACTTTCGGAGGTGGCAGTTCGTTACAGTAGCACTTATAGGCTCTGCTGTGCTGGGTGCTATGCAGACACAGTAAAGACACAAGCTCGGCCCTCAGCGTTTCATTATAAATAGACCAGACGGGGTAAGGAGGGGACGGGAGGAGACTCTTGATGTGTCACAGCAGAACTTGGCTGTGAGCAGAGCCCTTGGTCCTGGCCTTGATTCTTTGATGCTTTCTCCCTCTGAGATGACCCATGATCACTGTTACCTGTCTAGCTGCCCCTGGGTCCCCTTTCTGAGAGCACCCCCTCGGATGTCCAGCCTCAGGACTTATCTCCCTGACTTTCCCACTCCTAGACCGTCTCCCTGTGTACCATCTGTGCTTACCCAGCAGATCCAAACAGACCAGTGCCTGCGGTTCTTCAGTTTGCGCAGCAAATAGTGACCCGATGCAAACAGTTGCTTTTGAACAAAGTGCAACAGTGGAAACACGGCAAAGCATAAGAGAGGCTGTTTAAGTGCATGTCTGTCTTAAAAGCTCAGGCCAGGCCTGTCTTACCCTGACCTCTGCTCTCTGAGTGCCTGTCTGCCCCTGTCATTGAGGGCCTGTCTTTTTATCCAGCTGAAGCTCCTCAGGTTGGGGAAAACAGAACTTCAAGGTAAATAGCCTAGGCGTTACCTGGAGCAGTTGTCAGGCCATTACCCAGGGTTTTCAGAACTCAAAACTGTGGTAACTTAATTGGTTTTCTCCAGGCGGTGTCAGGATTAAATTGATGGGGACACAGCTCCTCTGTCTGCTGAATGATTGGCACAAAAGAGTGCTTTCATCCAAAGCTCTCTTTCTGTGTCTCAGGCACTCACGCATATACCATAGCACTAGTTTTGGAGCACACCAAGTAGTTTACCCAAAGTCTGAGATGGTTTTGAGTGATCAGTAGCCAGGGTTCTGGGGGCCTTCCTTCCATCCAGCTTAGGGTTGCCAGTTTTGGCTGGACATATTCCTGGAGGTTTCATTACCTGACGTAATCTTTAATTCTTAAACTCCAGGACAATCCTAAAGGGTTGGCAAGTCTAGTCCAGCTGCTAGGGAGAAGATGTCAGTCAATGCTCAAAGAAAAGCTCCTTCGAACTGCACCAAAGTATGTTATCTTGGTGAACCTTATATAGCTGCTAACTTAAACAAAGCACAAACCTAATGGGTCACCATAGTAACCCCTTGTAGTCACCAGTTCTTCTAGCTTCAGTAAATTGCTCATTATCCCTTATCAGCAAAGCATTTCTTCTAATCATAACAATAAAAATTGTCTGGGACACTCAAAACTGAGGTTGGTTATTCCTTCCGTTTTCATAGTCCATTAACTCTTGTCGCATCCTCCCATTCTGATGAGCAAACCTGCAAACATGCAGCTGTTTGGCCTTGTCTCCAAGTTCTACCTATGTGGTGTATTTGCTTTTCAACGAAAGCCACGCAAAATGTCTGCAGTTAAGTTCAGTTCTGTCATTACAAGGGCTGCCTGCTTGAATGAAGCCCTTGTGTTCATACAGTCATCCCCTTAAGCTTTGTCTACGCTACAAATGTCCACATCCCTGAGTGATGTAAGTTATACCAACAGAAGGGCCAGTGTAGACAGTGCTATCTCAGCCCTTTGCAGATGGGAGAGCGCTCTCCTGTCAGCTTACAGCATCTTCACACCAGAAGCACAACAGTGGCACAGCTGCATTGGTGCAGCTTTGCCTCTATGAATGATGTAGTGTAGAAAGGTTTGGCGCTAGCCTTTACTATAACTTATTCTCTGCCTTAAGAGTACTGCACATCTGCAGCCCATCTCCTTCTATTCAGTCTGAGTTGGAGGACTCCGGAGCTGTGCTCCCAGGGTCATCTTCTCCGTGCAATACCACAGGTGCCCATAACTGCACTGAGAGCCAGGGACGCTGAACACCCTTGGAAACGAGCCCCAGTGTCTCTCCTTGCCCTGTGCCTAGGCTTGTCTCGCTAAGGTTGTGGTGTAATTTGTGGTGCTGGTGTGCTCCTTGGTGCTCACCCTTTCTCCTGTCCCCCAGTGCTGCACCAGCTGTGATGACAATGCTCCTGCTACCAGCTACTGTGTGGAGTGCTCAGAGCCGCTGTGTGAGACCTGTGTGGAAGCCCACCAGAGGGTGAAGTATACCAAGGACCACACGGTCAGATCCACAGGTCAGTGACCCGCCACCCTGCCCCACTCATGGCAGGGGAATGCTGAGCTAGCCTGGTACACTCCATGACCCCAATCCCCTTTTCAAGGGGCAGGCAGTAACTACTTCTCCTTGCCCACCCGGAGTGCTGCATTTGGGTGTCTACGCAAGAGAGCTGGTTTAAACCAGTTTGAAACAGATTTGGCTAAATCATTGTAAACCCTTGTTTATGCTATCTATGTTCTGTTCAACTTAACCTGTTCTTGGGTGATACAGTCCATTCTTCAGATGGAATGAAAGCGTTTTCTCTGGGATTGTACTGCTTTAACTGAATCAGTTTGAATTCTCCCCTTTGGGCAGTGTGCAACTTCCTCATGTAGACAAGGTTCCAGAAGCAGAAAGCGAGGTTCCCACTGGTGAGGGAAGGACTTTAGTGTGATAGACTCATGCAGTGCCCACCCCCTGACAGCATGGGCTCTGCTGCCCATGGCCAGCATTGGAAGCCTTGAAGAGGGGATCTGGGAAACAGGAGAGATCTGGACATGCAGGCTGTAGTTGGGCATGTTGCACGTGATGGCTGAGCAGGCTTCCCCTTCAGCTCTGCCCCAACCTAGACCTGCAGCTCCCCCTGGATCCACTCCAATGCACAGATCTGCCATTATCCCTCAGTCCCCCCCATCACCCCCTCCCACTGTCCTGCTCTGCTAGTGCCCCTCACTCCCAACCTGCAGTCCGCTCTAGGCTGGCTGCTGTGGTTGGGGTGCCCCTGGGGCCCTGGTCGGAGGAGAAGGGTAATGTTCGCCTTCTGTTCTAGGCCCGTCAAAGTCAAAGGAGGGTGATCGCACAGTCTACTGCTCCGTGCACAAGCATGAGCCCCTGGTGCTGTTCTGTGATACCTGTGACACTCTGACCTGTCGGGACTGCCAGCTCAACGCCCACAAGGATCACCAGTAAGCATGCACACCCGCTGGCTGTACTCTGCCATGAGGGACTAGGCTGCTCTCTGCTACCCCTTCCCCATCCACTCTGGAGCAGGGTTGCACTGCCCCTACCTCTGCCTGGGATGCTAATGGTGTGGCTGGCCTGGGCCAGGCGCTCTCTCCCCAGCTGGGCTGGAGATGTGGGCACCCACTGCCAGTCTGTGCCATCCTTTCTTCCAGATAGGATGGCTGTAGCAGACCTCTCTGCCAGCCTGTGCATCCTTTCTCTTGGATGGCATGGCTGGGATGGCTGTGCCAGACCTCTCTGCTAGGCACTGCTGACCTCCACCACATTTCCTGGCTGCTGGTGGGGCTGAGGCAGCTTAGACCAGCCCTTTGTGCTGTGGGTCGGTTGGGTCCTGGTGTTCCTTGACCTGTTCTCACCTGGGCCCCTGTGATGGTTCTCAGAGTAGCCAGAACAGTCGTTTTACACCCCTGCCTCATCTGTTACCACCAGCCTGTCAGCCACCCAAGAAATCTCCTCTGGGCTGTACCCACCGGCACTTAGTGCAGTAGGGGTACCCCGGCTTGTGTGATTCAACAACGCAGGATCAGTGCCTTACATAGTTCTGCAGCCCTGAGATGTTTCTAGTTAAAACAAATTTATTATCAGCGTCAGGAGATAGTGAGGAAATGAACACACACGGTTACACACCCAGCAAAATACAAACACACTTCCTGGAGCATTGGCTTAACAGGCTAACTTCCTGTCTTAACGTTCAGACATCCCTTCCAATCGAGGTGGGCTGGGTGTCCGTTTTCATGAAAGTGAACACAGTGCCCGCTTACTTCCTGTGGGAAGACAAGATTTGGGGGTCAGGGTGTGTGTGGTTGTCTTCTGTTTCTCAAATGTAGTCCAGCAAACCTTTGTGTATCTCAAGATGAGGTTCTCTTCCCCTGCTGTTTTCTTCCCTGTTGACTGCCTATGTAAGCATGCCTGTGTTTTTAGCTTATAGTGCTTAATTTACTTGCTGGTCAAAAGACAGCCAATTAAGGTCCCTTTTCTAGCAGGAAACCTGCTTCTCTGCTGTTGCTGTGATACAGAATCTAAGAACATATTTTTAAGTGTGTGCATGTACATTTCACAACATTAATAACCAGTGTGGCCCTGGCTTTCCTTTGAGACTTCCTGTGGTATACTTAAGCGAGCCAAAATGTGCACACCAGAACCAGGAGATTGTTGCAACCTGTCCAGCTGGCATTGAGGGGTTCATGGGTCACAACCCCTGCACCTATTCTCTGCCCGGCCAGCTCTGAGCATCGCTCTCCACTTTCATCCCCACAGATACCAGTTCTTGGAGGATGCTGTCAGGAATCAGCGCAAGATGCTGGCCGCACTGGTGAAGCGCCTGGGGGACAAGCATGCCAACCTGCAGAAATCCACCAAGGAAGTGCGCACCTCGTATGTAGCCCTACTGAGCGTCCCAACCTTGGGGAGGGGTCCCTGCCCACGCTGCTGAGCCCCAAGGAAGGATTTCTCCCACCCCCAAAGATGTGCAGGGAAACCATTTCTTGTGACGGGGGGAGGGGATTGAGAGATCTTTGCTTTGAGTGCTGGTCCCTGTGTGTATGCATGTGCCTAGGGCCAGAGTATCTTTGCCAGCAATGTCCATGCCTGTGTCGCCAAACAGACTCTTGTTGGCTTCCTGCATTCCCTGTGAGCCAAAGAGGGGGTCCTAACTGGCGAGCATGGTCGGTCAAGACAGAGGCCTCCAGGGCTGCTGTTAGCTGGGGAGGAAGTTGGGATTGGCAGAAGGGTGCCCCCTTCCAGAGGGCAGTTTGGGTCCGGGCTTGTCAGAGGCACTCCTGTCTTAGCAGCAGCTGCATGGGAGCACATCTGTCCCTAACCAGCCAAAGGGATGGGACGGGGAGCTGTGCTACTGCAGAACCTCTCCCAGACTCGCGTCTTGGCTGGCTGAGATGCAGAAAGCCCTGGGGAGGGCAGCGGGTGTGGGTGCATGGTATACTCAGCATGTGGCTCTGGCTGGCTACTCAGGATCCGGCAGGTGACGGATGTGCAGAAGCGGGTGCAGGTGGATGTGAAGATGGCCATCCTGCAGATTATGAAGGAGCTCAATAAGCGGGGCAAGGTGCTGGTCAATGATGCACAGGTGAGTGCACGTTGTGAAAGGCCCTCCCAGCCCACCTGTGGAGCAGACCCCTGACTCGCCCCCCTGCTGCCCTGGCAGGGGCCTTGAACACAGGTGTGCAAGGAGTTCTTCTGAGCACACGTGGATCTTAGCACTGAAACCTGCTCTCTCCCTACTCCTAGGGAGTAAGGGAGCTGTCCCCCTTGGCTCCCCTGGCCATTGTCGTGGATCAACAGGATCTCTGCTCCATCTCAGCTTTTAAACAGTCCTTTGGAGGAACCTTCCTTTGTGCCAGCCTCCAAGGGGTCTGACTCTCGCCTCCGCCCACCCCAGGAGCTGTGCCCAGCGATCCAGCTGAGAAGTTTCCAAGCAGGAGTCTGTCCTGCATCGGCACCAATCCCTACTCGGTTCACAACCGTGCCTATCATTTGTTAAAATAGTAGGCAGTTCTCACTCGTCCACACAGTCTGCACTGCAGCCTGGGGCATGTGGCAGCATCCTGCTTCGGGGGAGGGGGCAGGTCTCTGTGCTGTTGCTGATGGGGTGCCGGCACCTGGCTGTGTTGCAGAAAGTGACTGAGGGGCAGCAGGAGAAGCTGGAGCGCCAGCACTGGGCCATGACCAAGCTGCAGCACCATCAGGAGCACATTTTGCGTTTTGCCTCCTGGGCCCTGGAGAGTGACAACAACACTGCCCTGCTGCTTTCCAAGAAACTGGTGAGTGACTAGACGGGCAGGGGGATGGGGTGCAGCACAGTGGGGCCCATCTAGTGCCAGGTCCCAGACCTTGATCTTTGGCTCAGCTGTACTCGCTGCAGGGTGCTCTCCAGGCTCGGTTCCGGTGGAGATCATCTCTCCACTTGGCTTTCTGAAATGGATGAGGCTCCTGCAGGTGTTGGGCAACATGTCATGGCTCAGGCGACTGCACCTGCATTCCTCCTCCATGGTCCAGCAAGGACACCCACTCCAGGCTCCACAGCTGTCCGCTCTTTTGAGCGGAGACCCATGTCTCTTCCTCCTGCTTGGGGTATTGCCAGGCTGTGCAATTCCCTGACTACACTGTAAATCCCCCTGGCAAGTCAATGCCCTAAGCAGGCCAACCCCTGCACTTTATCCTCAGTGTGGTTGTCCCTGGTTAGTTACCACTCAGCACTTATTCCTAAGGTGAAAGCATTGTAGAAAACATGAAAGCAATAAAAAAACATGCATGTGTGCTGATAAGCTTAGTAGAGATCACCCAGGAAGGGTTCTTACTGGTGATCAGTCCTTCATACCTCAGCAAAGGGTTTTTTCTGGGGTTACAAGTTCATAACTGCTTCTGCTGAGAACAGGCACCCCTTTGAATAATTTGCAGTCCTTTATACAGCTGTGGTCTTTGACCCTGAGATTCCATGAGCAGACAATCAGTAGACTTGCACTTTCCTCAGGGCATAGCTAGATAAGTTGTCAGGGTGATTTAACCACTGGAATAAATTGCCTAGGGAGGTTGTGGAATCTCCCATCATTGGAGATTTTTAAGAGCAAGTTAGACAAACCCATATCACGGATGGTCTAGATAATATTTAGTTCTGCCATGAGTGCAGGGGACTTGACTGAAGACCTCTCGCCCCTTCCAGCCCTGTGATTCGAAGTTCATGTAAGTCCATCAATGACTATTTATTTAGCCAAGATGGTCAGGGATGTAACCCCATGCACTGGGTGTCCCTAGCCTCTGATTGCCAGAAACTGGGACTGGATGACAGTAGACGCACTCGTTAGTTGCCTGTTCTCTTCATTGTGAAGCACCTGGCATTGACCACTGGCAGAAGGCAGGCTACTGGGCTAGATGGGCCATTGGTCTGACCCACTCTGGCCCTTATGTTCAGAAGGCTGGGTATTTGCATAACTGCAGGAGTGGGATTTACATTGAGCCCCTTGAAGCTTATTACTAAGGCTAAGATTGTGTCTCAGAGGTCATGGAAGGCATGGGAACTGGGACTTATAGAAATCTCGGACATTTTCTGCTTCAGCCACTGGGGCAGTGGCTCTGGAGCTCCGAGCTGCTGTGGGAGGGTGGGTGCAGGCTGGGGGTGGCTGTTTTAGGTGCTTCTGTTTAAATGCACCCTGGCCTGCTAGTCTTCTGTCAGTTCTTGGATTGAGTGGGTAACCCTCTCCCCAGCACAGAGCTGATAGCTGAGCAGTTCTGAGCCAGGTCAGACCAAGCATTGTTGCGGGGATGGGGCTGGCATTAATTATCCTTGTTGACTCCTCCTCTGGGAGGAAACATCTGAAGTGGGTATTCACCCACAAAAGCTTATGCTCCAATACTTCTGTTAATCTATAAGGTGCTACAGGACTCTGTCGCTTTTTACAGATCCAGACTAACATGGCTAGCTTTGAAGCTTCCCTGTTTCCATAACATTGTCTCATTGGTGAACCAACCTGTGACAATTGGGGGGAGGCTGAGACCAGCATATTCCTCCCCCCCCCCCCTCCGAGCTTCAGCAGCATCGTTACCCTGGCTGTGACCATCTGTTCCCCTCCTTCTCCCCCCACCCCAGATCTACTTCCAGCTGCATCGTGCCCTCAAGATGATCGTAGACCCCGTGGAGCCCCAGGGAGATATGAAGTTCCAGTGGGATCTTAATGCCTGGACCAAGAGTGCGGAGACCTTCGGTGAGCCGTGGGTCTGTGGGTATCTGGGAAACTCACTGGCTTTGAGAAGGTGCAGGCATTTGTGGTGGAGGGAAGGGGATTGCAGAGATCCCAGACTGTGTTGGCCCCTGTATTCCTCTCCCCCCCCCCCACCCCCACCCCCCAAAAGAGTTGTGCTGTCTGTGCTGGGAGCCCAGTGCTCTAGCTGTCCCTCCTCCCCGGGGGCTGGGTCTTGGCTGTTGAGTGACTTGTGGCAGTGGTCCCCTGCTGTCCTGTGTACGCAGGTCCCCAGCCCATACCATAATGTCAGAGCCAGGGATGGTGCAGATGGGGGGCGGGGGGGCGCCACTGCACCTGGAGAGCCTGACATCAGGGTTCAACCAACACCCAGGTACTACCCCTGCCCCATTGGGCACAGCCGAGTGGATCCCGTGTGGAGGGGAGTCAGGCAGAGCAGCTCTTGGCCACACTCCTTGTAGTTGGACTGTGGGGCCCAGTCCTGCAGCTGCTTTCTGATCATTAGGCTCCACCTGAAATCTTCACTCCCCCGCAGCAGGGCCAGCCAAGGGTGGGGAGTGCTGTAGTGCAATGTGGGCATTAAACCACTGTGCCACAGGAGCAGATCCCAAATGGCCAGCCTGCCTCAGCGGCTCCTTGTGCTATTTTTATTTCCAGGAGCTGTCATGGGACACACCCTGCTTGTTGCAGCTTAGACATGTGCGGCTGGGACTGGGTACACAAAGGGCTGTGGAAACCCAGAGGTGGACTTAACTCAGGCCTTGGTGCCCTGTTCCCTTATCGGGTGCTTCTGTTTAAACGCACCCTAACATGCCCATCCTCTCCCCAGGAACAATAGTCTCGGAGCGGAGCGGTGCACTGCAAGCCGCGGCCCCCAACGCGCAGATCCAGCGTGCCAATGCCACTGGCCCGGCGGCGGCAGGAGGAGGGGTGAAACAGGTCTCCGGCACTCCCCAGGTACTGGCTTCTCTTACGAATGTCCCTCTCATGGTCCCGAACCGGCCCGAGGCTGCTGTCTCCCAGAGCCAGCCTCCGCCTCTGCAGCCTCCAGTGCAGCCTGCCCGGATCCCCACGGCCCCCATGGTTAAGAGTGGTGCCGGCAGCACCTACGTACAGCCCATGCAGCTCCAGTTGGTGCAGCCCCACGGCCTCCTACAGATGAACGGCCAGCTGTTACTCCTGCCCCAGGTCAATGGGACTCAGGTGGGTGCCACGCTCCAGCAGCTACCTGGCAGATGGTAGGGGAGCCTCTCTCCAATGGTAGCGGCAGTGGGGTGGCCCATGCACCAGGCTCCACCCTTCCCATGGGTTAACAGGCACTTCTCCCTCTCCCTGCAGGGCGTGCAGCAAGTCTCAGTGCAATCCACCATCATCAGCAAGGGACAGCTGGCCCCAGGAGCCCTACTGCAGCCCATCGTCTCTCCCAATAGCCAGGCAGACTGCTTCATCAGTGAGGGTAGCACCCCGGCATCCTCTGCTGTGCAGGTGAGCAGACAGGCTCTCCAAGGTTCTTGGAAGGGTGTCTAGACAGTAAAGTAAACCCCGCAGCTGGCCCATGGCAGTCAGCTTGGGCTGTTTCATTGCTGTGTAGACTTCCAGGTTTGGGCTGGAGCCTGAATTCTAGGACCTTCTGGGTTGGGAGGGTCCCAGAGCTCAGGCTCTGTCCCAAGCCTGCCCATTACACTGCAATGAAACAGCCCTGTGAGCCCAAGTCCGCTGGCCCTGGCCAGCTGTGGGTTTTTCTTGACTGTGTAGACAGATCTACCCAGAGGGTCCCCCTTTGGTGTCCTTTCCCTGGTCCATTGGACACTCACAGAATTCCTGGATCCTCTATTCCCAAAGGCACAGTACACCACCGCTTCGAAGGCAGCTCCGCTTCACACAGCAACTAAATTTGTGTTTAGAGAAAGCAAGTACCAGTTCATTTAACACAAGTGATTCAAATGCTAGAGAACTGTGGGAATTGAAGGGTTACATATGAGGTAAAAATCACAACACACATTCTAGGGCCTAAACTTAACAAGATGAAGTTTTAGGCAGGAGGGGGTTTCTGACTCAAGTTCTTCTCCCAGCATTTAACAGCTTGGTGCTGTGATCTTTGTTTTCCCAGAAGCTGGCAGTGGGCTTGCTTACTTCCTGGGTGTAGGATGCAAAGTGAGTCTTGCAGTACAAAAATCCATTGTCGTCCCTTGCAAACCGGGTAACCCCAGCTGCTTGTATTTTCCTATCTAAAATCTCCCCCCAAGTTTGCAATTAATTAACATTTTGCTCAGATGGTAAATAAGCATTCATTGTGAAGTGTGCAACGAACAGTTAACAGTGTAGGCAGATGGAGACAAACATTTTCAGCTTGTTTATCAACTTCTGGTGACAGGCCCCCGCTCAGACCATAATTTTACTCCTGGGGAAAATCTGCACCAAAGAATAAAATTCTGCACATAATCTTTGAAAAGTCTGCAGAATTGTGCATATTTGTCAAAATAAAACAGTATAATCATTCCAGTTGCAATTATTTTGGTAACCTATTTCAAAATATCTGTGAGCAAGTATGTCTGTAATTATACAGAGAAAAAAAGATTCGGTAAATGTTTTTTGACAAATAGATTCCTTACTAGGCATATTAATACAGAACTTTGTGTAATTAATTTAAATTACAATACAGAAGTATTTATTCTTCAAGCAGTGTCCCTGTGGGTGCTCCACTTCAGGTGTTTGTGCACCCCTGCGCTTCTAGTCAGACTTGTAAGGGAAGGGACTATTCCCACTCCTTCTTTGTGAACAGCCTCTCTGACATGCCTGGTTCTCCAGGTTTTAAATGCTGTCTCAGCTGTAGATTGTCAATACCAGTCTCAGACAGTCACTCAGTGTGTCTGTCTGGGAGAGACTCACATTGCCCAGAAGTGCCACCACTGCAGAAAGCTGACAGCAAGAACTAGAAAAGCTAGGGATCTCCAGTTAAAACGTACGATGCTGGAGAAATCCCTTTGACCTGTGTCTGATCCTGAGCACAGGACCCCTTCCCACCAACACTCACCCACGGTGGCATTGGACATGGGATCCTCTTCCAAAACAGCTAAGGACCCAATCCCGCAGAAAGCCACAAAAAAGCGGTCTCCCTCCTTGCCTCAGCAAGAATCGCCTCTGGGTACCATCAGCACCCAGAGCCACGGAGCAGCACGAGGGTGCCACCTGCTGCACCAATACATTTCAGCAAGTCTACGGCACTGGCAGCAATCACAATGATTTCTAATCAAATCCTGCCTCCTCCGTTGACGCCAAGCTTTGCCTGTGCGGCAGCAGTTTGTTAGCCAGGCAGACCTTTTCACATCACGTCCACTCCAGGAGCGCTTCTCTTCAGTACTGACGGTACCCCCAGAAGCTCTTGAAGAGGAAGCAGAAGCAATTGAAGAGCCACCACAGGGTGGCACCATCCCATCCACCCACATCTCTTCGTCTCTGGATAAAATACTAATGCCGCCGCCTCCGACATCAGGCAATGACTTTAAATCCTTCCAGGAATTATGTAAATGAGTGGCTGACTCCCTCAACATTTCCTTGGCAGAGCTGCTGAAGATGCAGCATAAGCTGACAGATTCTCCATACATCTTCTGCCAAGATTGCGCTACCCATCAATGCTGCCATCATGGACCCAGCCAAAACTGCCTGGCAGACGCCAGCTACAGCTCCACCTTCTTGTAAAAGATCAGACAAGAAGTACTATGTCCCAGCTAAGGGAGACAAGTTTCTGTTCGCTCCCACTCCTAATTCATTGGTGGTGGAGGCAGTTAATCAAAGGGGAGAGCAATGTCTGACTAGGTTATGATAAAGATTGGAAGTGCCTAGACCTCTTTGGCAGAAAGGCCTATTCCTCAACGACCCTCCAGTTTCTCATAACAAACTATTCTGCATTACTGGCAAAGTACACACAGTATTTTTTGCACAATGGCAACTTTTATTGAACATCTTCCAACAGGTAAAGAACAATAAAAAGCTGCATAACAGAAGGCTCCCTCATTGCCAGAATGGCCTTACAGGCTTCCTTAGAGTCCACTGACATGGTGGCCGACTCCATCGCCACCTCCATAGTCATGCGGAGGGCATCCTGGCTCCACCTTTCAGACTTCCCCAAGGAAGTTGAGGCAACAGAAGAGGACTTGCCTTTCAAAGGTCAAAAACAGTTCGCAGAAGGCGCAGATACAACCTTACACACACTCAAGAATTCCTTTGACACATTGAAAACCCTAGGAATATATGCCCCTGTGAACAGAAAGAAACAGGGCAGATTTTATACCCAATGCTTCTGCACTGCCCTGTATGCCCAACCTCAGACAACATGACCAGCACCACAACCAACATCAGACAAGACGCTGCCAAGCCCCAAAGCAGTCAGCAATGTCTCAGCCATCCACTTCCAGACAAGCATTTTGAAGTATTGGTCGAGGGCACGAGAGCCCCACATACTCCACTGTCGAAGTCCCTCATAACCTCCTGCCCATTTGGGAACTACCCAACACCCTTCTATCCAGTCTGGGCAACCATTACATCAGACAAGTGGGTTCTGGAAATTATATGCAAGGGCTATTCTATCCCTTTTCCTCTATCCCGCCTACCCACCCCCCTTCCCCGTCCCTCTTCAGGGATCCATCTCATGAGCACTTGTTAAAGCAGGAAGTAAACCACCTCCTGCAACTAGGTGCTGTAGATCCCGTACTTACCAAGTACAGGGGGAGCAAGTTTTATTCTCACCCAGAAGAAAACAGGCGGATGGAGGCCCATGTTGGACTTGCACAAGTTAAACTATTTGTCAGAACACAGCACTTCAAGATAACCCTAGCAACCATAATTCCAGCATTGAAGAAGGGAGATGGGCTGTCGGCCGTCGACCTACAAGATGCCTATTTTCACGTCACTATTCATCCAGTGCCCAGAAGGTTCTTTCAATTCACACTTGGGAACCTCCACTACCAGTACAGAGTGCTCCCATTCGCGCGCCAACAGCAGGGAAGCGTTCCTCCTCAAACTGGATGTTGTAGCGCGCTTGCGTTCTACATTCAAAAATCATCTCAGTTTATATCCATAACAGAACATTCCCAAGGTCAAACCATTTCCAGACAGCGACTGTTGAAATGGATCTCTGGCTTTATCAGATTATCCTATCGAAAACATGATCTGGAACCTCCTTACAGACTTCGCGGGCGCTCTACCAGAGCTATATCCACATGAGTAGCTTTTCTCAGCCGTACCATCATTGACATTTGTAAAGCAGCTACCTGGGCATCAGTCCATACATTTTCCAAACATGATGCTTTAGAGCAACATTCAGCTGCTGACGCTCGCTTTGGCATTCAGGAACTCCTCTCCAGAGAGGGGCACTGCTCTCCGGTCACCTATAGTGGAGCACTTCCAGGGACACTCCTCGAAGAGAAGGCAGTAACTGAGGTTCTTTGAGATGGTTGTTCCTGTGGGTGCTTCACTACCCCTCTCCTCCCCTGTGCTTTGGGGTTTCTCTTTGATCCTCTCGGGTAGAGAAGGAATTGGGGGGCGGTTGGCTGCGCCCGCTGGGTAGTCACTCAGAGTGACATGAGATTGCTGTGTGTGCATGGCCAACTAGGGCACTGCTACTACAAATCTCAGACTAGAAGTGTGGGGGTGCACAAACTGCTAAAGTGGAGCACCCACAGGGACAGCCATCTCGAAGAACCTCAGTTACTGCACAAGGTGAGTAACCTCTTCCTGCACCTGTGAGAAGCAGTGTAAGGGCTTGGGGAAGTCAGGGGTAACAGAAGAGCTGAGAGAGGGAAGGAGCCTAGGAGCGAACCTGGAAGGTGTTGGGTGTGGGTGGGAGGCTTTTCTTTGGGGACGAGGGGGGGATTGTTAGGGTATTGGGAGGCCTCCCTCAGGCAGTCCCTGGTTGACCCCAAGCCTTTCCCATTGTCAGGCACCTCTGCCCCTGTCCCCATACCCCTCATCCTCATAGGTCTCTGCAGCTCCTGTCCCCAGGCTCCATGCTGTCATCCCACTAGCTCCTGAGACCATGCTCCAGTCTGTCGTCCCCGTCCCCCCCCACTAGCCATTCTGAACCCCAGTCTGTGACACCCCCAAGCAGCTCTGTGTTCCCCACTCTGTCCTAAACTGGCTCCATGGACAGGGTGCTGTGATGAACTTCTCCTGGGGAATTCTGCGGCACTGGGCATAGAATTTCGTATTTTCCTGCATAAATTTTGCCTAAGTGCTGCAGTTCTGCCTTTTGCCCACCAGAGGCCACTGTAGTGCTAAGCAGCTGGCTGTTCTGGTGCCACATCGGCCTCTGGTGGGCAAACGGCAGAACTGCAGCACTTAGGCAAAAAATTTTAGGCGGGAAAATACAAATTCTGCACGTCCTCCGATGTGCAGAATTTCCCCCAGGGAGTAGTAATTTTCAGTCTACAGACAACCCTTGTGTGTACACACACACGCATATCATAATTAAAATGAGACAAGATGGTAGAGGTAATCTTTGTCCAGTAAACTACGCTTCTTGTAAGCTTGTCTGTCTCTAACAGAAGTTTGTCCAGTCAAAGATATGACCTCACCCAGCTTCAGTCTCAGATATCCTGGGACACCAACACTGCTATAGCAGCACTGCATACGACAAGTAGAGCAGTGGGAGTCAGGCTTCCAGTATTAACCTGACATGATTCTGGCAAGTTAGTGTATAGGTACCAGATCCAGGAGATTCCTGTAACTTGTCTACTCCTTGTAGGGTGCTTAGGATGGGTATATGCCAGTACCCAGGGTTGTGTGGCCCCTCAGCACTGCTTGCCGAGAGCATGAGGGAATTTTGTCTGATTGCTATGGGTCTCTCTCACTCATGCCCATCATCCCAATCGGGGTATGGGCCGCCAACAACAGATATCCATAGTCCTCTATCGTGGGCCATTCGCGCTAGCTGGTTCCAGGTATAGCCCATTTTTTTGCTATCAGCCTGAAGGTCACGTCGCCAGGTGTTTCTTAGACGGCCTCTTTTCCGCTTGCCTTGGGGGTTCCACCACAGTGCCTGTCTGGTGCCTATCCAGCCCCACCTTCTGATTTCTTCCTCTGCTGGGAGTTGACGGCAACAGTCGTCTCTGTCCATCTTGCGTCCATTTTGTCTTGCTAATGCCTGGTAGGGTCAGGTTGTTGCTCCTCATCTCTGCTGCAGCCTGCGCCGTCTTTCCTGACTTGTACATGGTCCTCACGTTCCATGTGCCGATGGTAATCCTCCTGGTTGCAAGAAGGGTAATCGGCTTTGTGGCTTCCTCGCGGCTTTCACCACCCAGCATCATGCGTCTTCGAGTTGAAGAGCCTTCTTTTTCCAGGCTAAAAGTCTGTTATCTCTATTGTTGGCGTTTCTGTAGCAAGTAGATTTTTTACGGGGTGGAGTTGCTAGCCCCACACCCAACCCTCCTCCTTTACCCTGACTTGGGACAGGCAGATGGCCCCAAAGGACCTCTCTGGTGGAGTTGATTGCTATGGGTCATCCCCCCTGAAACCACTAGCCTTTGGCAACCTACTGCTGTCCAGACAGATAGTGATGGGCTCACACCAGTCCCCAGACACTGGGCAAGTTCAGCCCCTTATCCACTGAACACTCATCAAATCACCAGGCCTGCTAGTACCATCCACCAGCTTGTAGGAAGCAGCTCTCAGGGCCAGCCTTTCGCTTACCACCACGGCATGTAGGCCAGGTCTACACTACAGACCTGTATCAGTATAACTACATCACTCAGGGGTGTGAAAAATGCACACAACTGAGTGATATGGTTATACCAACCTAATCCTTCCATGTAGACAGGGCGCTGTGAGAGGGCTTCTCCTGCTGAGGTAGCTACCCGCCTCTTGGGGAAGTGTCTTCTCTGCCTCCCAGAGATCACAACCTTTTGATGTTCGCCTGCAGACAGGGGAAACCCGGGCAGCTGCTTCCTTCCTGTTTAGTTTCTGTCTTTGAAATTCTCACAAGCCTTCACTTGCATCCAGTCCAGACTGTTGTGAAATACACAATACTTAATTTACGTTTAAACAGACAGCTAGATACACTACTTAACTGAGATAACCTGTTTGTCAGTTTTTGCTGCTGGCTGATACCTCAGTACAGACTTCAGGAATATATTTTCAGCAGGCATTCATAGCACTTGTGCATTCGTTCACTGAGATATCGAGCATCAGTGCGGACACCAGTTTTCATTTGAGGCCTCAGATGCATGTACCAGAATCACGCCACCCCTCTGCACCCCTTTGTCAGTTGGCATTAAGAGGTTCTTGGGTAGAGGCGGGCCGGCAACTGGGAATGGGGGAGATTGGGGTCTCCCAGGGTTGGGGGATCTGGTTGAGTTCTCCTTGACGTGTCCTCCTTTTCATTCCTTTGCAGCCCATGGACACCCAGGAGGAAGGCATTGGAGACCTGGGTAAGACTGTGGGGAGCCTGGGGGGGAGCAGAGTATCACCCTGTCCTTGGAGCTCCTGGCTGGCCCCAGAGCGAGGTGTTGGGGCTTGTCAGAGGGTGGCATGGCACCGTGTGGGAGTAGCTCCCCTGTCCTATTGCCCTTCCAGCGGCCCACATCCTCCGCAGGGACGTACTTTGTGTCTCATCAGGGCTGAGCATTGATGCCCCACTGAGATTAATTGAGGAGACCCACCAGCCATCATTCCCTGTAGACTCAGGCAGGCTGCTGGAAGGCTGCCTTCCCGCCCATGCCAGGGCTAGAAACAGGCTGCCTCTTCTGGCTGCTTTGGGATTTCCCGTGGCAGCATGGCTGGAGATGGGGGAGGTGGGGACAACCAGGCTTTGGCGGGGGAAGAGGGGGGAGAAAGCTGCCTGACTCATGTCTGGCTTCTCTCTCCCCAGCAGACAGCACTGAGGCCCACGTGTCAGGAATGAAGAGGTAAGTCAGCTGAATCCTTGCCCTGGTGTCTGGGGAAGGAGTGGGGTCCTTGTCATGGTGTGGGGCTGTATTTGTCAGCCTGCTGCATGCTGTCTGTCCCCCTTCCTCCTGTGGATCCCCTGTTGCTGTGACCTCCTCCACCTGGGTGTGGGGCAGGGGTCATGCCTTGAGCCCCCCGTGCTGCATTGCAGGCCCAGGCCCTCGGACGGCAATGTCATGCGCAAGGTGCCGCGGGTGAGCCTGGAGCGGCTGGACCTGGACCTGACGGCCGACAGCCAGCCGCCTGTCTTCAAGGTCTTCCCCGGCAACAGTAACGAGGACTACAACCTGATCGTCATTGAGCGTGGGGCCCAGCAGGCTGCCGCCCAGCCCCCCAGCACCATAGTCAAGGTTGGTGCTGCTTTGGGGTACCCGGTTGGCCTGCTCTAGGGGGCCAGTGTGGGGCTATGTCCTGGTGGATGGTGCTGGGGTCCTGGCCATGTGGAAACCAGCCCCGGGGGTGTCCCTGTCCCACTGGGAGTGCGTTGCTGGGCTGCTGGGAGCCAACACTAACCCTGTGCTGTCCCCCCAGGAGGAGCAGATGGAGGCAGCAATCGATTATCCGGCAGAGGATCCCAGAGACACCAAGCCCGTTGTCCTGCCCCAGGACGTCCTGGCCACCGAGGACTCTGTGTCCCGCCTCATCTCCCCCAGTGGCAGCATCGGCTCCAGTCTGGATGTGACGCCAGGCCAGAGCCAGGAGGGGGCCATGGAGGCGGCCAGTGCTGCTCACTGCAGAGTGTGCCGGAAGACAGGCTCCGTTGTGATGTGTAACCAGGGTGAGCAGTGCTACCATTTGGACTGCCACCTCCCGGTGCTGCAGGAGATCCCCAGGTACCTATCCCCTTCCCCAGCCCTGGGGTCTAACGGTTGGGGAAGGGAGGGGCTGGCGGGGGTTCTGTCCCCAGCTCGGGGGGGGGGGGTGTCTGGTGGGGGTGCTGGGAGCCAGGACTCCGGGGTTCTATCCCCAGCTGTACTACTGATGTACTGAGAGAGCAGATGTCCTCTCAGAACTGGAGTCCCCTGCTGTGTGGCTGGGAGTGTGGGGGTGATGCTCACTCCTCTCATTTGCCTCCCCAGTCAGGAGTGGAAGTGCCTGCTGTGCCAGGAACTGCCAGCGCCTGGTGAGGAGGACGGCACCAACTTCTCCGCCTCCGAAGATGACGAGGGCCCCAATAAACTCTCCCCCTTGGAGCAGAGGGTTCGTGTATCGGGCTGGGGGCCAAGTGACAGGGATCTGTTTGGAGAGCAAGTGTCTCTCTGCCTCGGCACACCAGGCAGGGGGTGGGCGTATGGGCAGAGTGCTCATCCTCTGCTCTCTGGGCTGGCCATCTGTCAGTGGGGGCACATGACTGGGTCTGGCCTGGTGCCTCAGGGCCTGGCCTTGCTCTTGTGTGATTCCTTGGAGCCACAGCCAGTGTTGGGGTGCTGGGGGGGTCTGGCCTGGCCCTGAGTGGGAGGGGAGTTTATGGGGTCCCTGCTCCTAACCCTGCTGTGTCCCCCTTGGCCTGGCAGAAGTGTGAGCGTGTCCTGCTGGAGCTGCTGTGCCATGAGCCGTGCCGGCCTCTCCACCGACTTTCGACCGCCACGGTGAGTTGGGGAGGGGGGCTGTGCTTGATTCGCTGGGGGGTACTTGATGCTGTGTGGGGGTGTGCTCACTTCATGGGGCATGTGGGGGATGCTAAAGGTGGGGGGGGGGCTACCCTTGATGCATGGGTTGTGGAGAGCCCCAGGCATGAGGCAGTCTCACTAGTACTTGAGTGCTGGGACCCTGTTCTGGGGAGAAGGTTTCTGGCATGTGGGTTGCCAGGGAGAGGGGTCATAAGAGACAGGGTGGGGCTCAGGGAGGGCACGGGCCTCTCTGGTCAGTGGGGCCAGGCCTGACCCCTGTCATTTCCCCCCAGGAGGGTCAGGACACTATCGACCTGACCCTGATCCGAGCCAGGCTGCAGGAGAAGCTCTCTCCACCCTATGGCTCCTCCGAGGAGTTTGCCCAGGATGTCTGGCGGATGATCAAGCAATTCAATAAGCTGACAGAGGTGAGAGGTCACCTGGGACCCTCATTCCCCTGGTGGCAGTGGGGAGAGAGGCATGATCCTTCTGGGGCTGGGGCAGGCAGGGGTATATCCTGATCGTAATGAATTGGCCAGGGCAGGTATAGGGTGCACCCCAGGGGTGACCAGAGCTGAGGCACCTCGCTACCGCCTGAATGAGGCTCAGCTCCCAACACCCCAGCGCCTCTTCTCTCTGCCTATGTGGGCTCTGCTGTCTCTCTTCAGGCCAGTTCTCAGATCTGCTGCTGGCACCTTTTCCCCGACACCGCCTCCCTTCCTGCTGTTTTGTTTCTTCCTGTAACTTTCTCTATCTCCATTTGCTTTCAGCCCAGATGGTAGCTGGGCCTCAGCTGTAAAGCTCATGGCCAGCCGTTGGGTGGGGGAGACGCAGCATCTACCTGAGAGGAGCATGTTCACCTTCTTCTGGTGATCTGCCTTCACCCCCAAACCTTGAGTGCACAGTTTCCACCATAGGCACAACTCCCTACATACAACTCGCTGTGACTAGCGGCCAGCAGACTGCTGGGGCTACTGCCTCCTGCTAGAGACCCCACCCTTGGGTGAATGGTGTATGTGCCCCAGGGGGTCCTGTCAAACAGTGCTCTCCGCTAGTTAGCATTAGCAGGTTCCTGGGTGTCAGTAGAGGAGTGTCCTGGTTCTGTCCTGGCAGGAGTGGGGAGACTCTGGCTGCTCTGGGAGCAGGCCATGGTCCATTTTGGATGATGTGGGGGCATATCCCAGATTTGGAGATAATGGTGGGTGTCTCCGGCTGTGGCTCCTGACCCCGGCCTCTCTGTGCTCCCCTTCGCCAGGACAAGGAGGATGTCCAGTCCATCATCGGGCTGCAGCGCTTCTTCGAGGCCAAGTGGAGTGCGTCCTTCGGCGACCGGAAGTTCTCCTCGGCACTGGTGGAGCCCATCCCCTTAGACGAGCAGCGGAGCGAGAGCAGCAGCAGCTTCACCCACCGCAGCTCCCCTGCCGGCTCCCTGGGCGAGGCCCCAGCTGCCTCGGCGGGCACTGGGGAGGAGGAGTGAGGGGCTGGCCCGCATCGACCGGCGCAGCCGCCCGGCGTCCCACAGGCAATGACCAAAAGCGCCTGGGACTCGCCTCTTGCCCCGGGTCGCGTGGCGGCAGCGGGACAGCCTGCCCCCCACTCGAATTGAAATTTTGTTGATGGGGAGCCCTCTCCTCCCCATGCCCGTTCCTTTGCCATGAAGTCTTCACACACGGTTTGCATTGAGGTCACACCCCCACCTCCCCCTCCGGTGCTGCTCTCTGCCTTGATTGCAAGTGGGCGGCGCGCACACAGGCTCCCCCCATCTTTCCTCTGGGATTTCAGTGCAGGGTGGGTGGGGGGCGCTATCTGCAGGCAGAGTCAGGCCAAGGGGTTGTGGCTGGGTTTAGTGGAGCGCTAGGCATTGGGCCCTCGTCCCTTTCCGCGCTGGGGACCTAGCCCAGCGCCTGGGCTCACCTGCCCTGATGGTGGGGTCCTGGGCTGAAGTGCTGCTCTCTGCTGCCATGCGCATGGGATCTTGGGGTGACTGTGGGGGCAGGTGGGTCAGTGAGGAAAAAGGCTGGCGGGGTTGGTTCCCAACAGCTTGTCCTGCTGGGAAGCTCCCTGGGTTTGCCCCCATGTTCATCTCAACATCCCTGGCACAAGTGCTCCCCTTCCAAGCTATTCCAAGCCACTGTCAGCTGTAGCTGCGTCCCTTCTCTCCCCTCCCCCTGCTTGCGGTGCCGGTGCACTCCCTCCCTCGCCCACGCCAGGGGAAGCTGCGGTTCAGTGATTTTGTAACTGACGCCCGAGGCAGGGCCATTCCGACTCCTGTACCTGTCCTGGCAGGGCAGCCGCTTTCTGGCCTGGTTCTTTGTCTCTCTCCAGCGTGCAAGGGGATCCCAGGCTGGGCTTCGCTTGTATATTTTAGATGGCTTCTTTCATGTCCCCAATAACTGTTTGCGACCTGTGCGATGGAAACTTGTTTCTCTGAGAACGGAATAAATCTTGGGTTTTATGTACTGCTCTGCCTGGTGCCTCGTCCTTCCCGGGGCCAGGCCAGCCCCCGCAGGGGGGTGGGGAGGGAATCTCATCCAGGCCTCTGCCCCCAGCTCTGGCTGTGGCTCCACTTCTGTTCCTTGGGCCCGCAACCATGGCTCTGCTCCCAGTCCCACCTGTGGCCGCAGCTCTGCTCCTGGCCTCAACTGTGACCTTGGCTCCCAACGATGGCTGGGGGGAGGGGGTCACAGACAGGATTAAGGGGGACTGCTGATCTAGTGGGTAGAATGCTGGGGTCTCCTTTACCTGCTGTGTCCAGCCCCCTGCCTCAGTTTCCCCATCTGTGCAGTGAGGACCTTGGTGAAGTGGTCAGAAATTGGCTGCAAAGAACTAGTAATGGTTTGCACTGGAGCCTGCTCTGGGGCTGGAGTTGCAGCACCCAAATACCATTTTTAAACCCACTCCTCCTCTGACCCCCAGTTGTGCAGCAGCTGAAACTGGTCCACAGTGTTCTGTTGAAGTCCAGAACTTCAGTCACCTCGGAACAGAAATGTAGTGGAAAATGCCAACCAATGTACAACTCCCATCTGGCTCTATGTGGCAAGCGTCCCAGGCTCCCTAGTGGGTTTACATCTACCATCACGCACCTCAGTCCCTCTCTGAGAGGCATTGGAGACTGGCATCATGGGAGTTATAGTCCAGTCTTCTGCTGAAACAATTTGCTTAAAAAAACAAAAATCCATGGGATATTTAGACACTGATAGAAATGGAGGGGAGGATTTTTAATTTTGCAGCCAGCTCTACCACAACATGGTGTGAAGGGCTGAAATCCCTCCTAAGTGGGGTTGGCGTGCTCTAGTCCAAGTGTTTCAAACCCCTGAGCTGTTGTGGGACAGACCCCCTCCCCTCCCCAAAACAAGTAATTCTGTAGTGGGGGAAAGAGTGAACTGACTTAAGACCGGGCTGGTGTAGAAATAAGTAACTCAGGGATTTTAGTTTTAGGAGTTACAGGTAGCAGAAAGGACAAACTTGCAGACAGGATTTGAAGAGGATGTAAACCGGCTCCTCCCAGGAGCCTGGTCCCCTGAATTTGTATGATCCCCTCGAGGAATTTCCAAGTAGCCTCTGGAGCATCTACTATGTTCCAATCTCCCTGGCATAGTTCTGGGTCTTGGGGCATGGGAGATCCTGCCTTGGCCCCAATTTCCCCTCCACCACCTTCCCCCTCAGCAGCTGTCCCTGCTTTGCCTGCATCTACCCCACCAGCTGCATGATACTCAGGGGTCAGGGTGGCTGATGGCACAACAAAGCGTGTGAATGTCTAGTTCCAACCTGTGCAGGTTTAATGGTGGTTTCCTACAGCTGCTGCAGGTGGGCAAATGGATGCCCCCTGCTACTGATGGGAAAGGCAGGGCCCCATACTCATGCTTCAGGCCAGAATTTCAAATTGGGCTTTGGTGCTGTAATCAGCTGTACTGCAATCCCTGCTTCTTGCTGCTGTCTGTATAGCAAAGAGCTGGAGCCTGCTCCAGAGAGCTTCCAAGGGGGCGTGTATCTCAGTTTAGGCCAGCTGCTCTTTTCACCAGACCATGGGATCTCTCCCTCCTGGCCAGAGTGTTTCTAGGCTGCAGTTACCTGCCTCCAGTGTGAATTCCCCAGTACCTGCACTTTGCTTTCTCCTCAGAGGCTGTAAACAAGGTTAGCTACCCTGCAGCTCTTTCTAAGCCAATATATTTATTCTTAAGGTGAAAGCATTGCACAGAAACCCTTTTAAACCAAAGGACAACCAGACCTCTTACCAGAGATCAGCAAGGGCTCTGTCAGGGCGGGGTCAGTCCACCAACCCCCACCAGGGAGTTTTTTCTGTGGTTACACGTTCATCCAGGCCTTGGCTTGGACCAAGCACCCTGCTGCATCACCAGCTCCCTCTTTTATCCTGTGTGGCTCTGAGCGTCAGACACCATTGTGATCGGTTCCCCCCAGGTTGCCACCAAGAACTGGGATATCACTGAGCTCGCCTGACCCACCAGCCTGGGTTTCCTTTATCCAGCTGTTATGATAAGCTCTCAAGCCCCCTTCCAGCACACACACAGGTAGGGCCATACGCAGCTCCAGTTTCTCACACATCAGCTTTATGTGGGAGAGCTCAGCTAAGCAATTGCCAGTGCACCCCCAGGACTGTACACCCAAAATTGGATCAGCTGTGCTGCACAGAGAATTACAGCATAAGTGCATGAAATTTGCTCCCTCCCTCAGTGTGCAGGAAGATCTGCACAGCTTTCTGCCCCTAGTTATGAATTCCACAACCTGGTTTGAGAGAGAACAAAAAAATTTAACTACAGAAGCTAGATTGTAGCTATAAGGGATAGTAAACAATCCAATTAGATTAGTGAGCAAATAAAACACCCAAACTAAGCTTAAGGTACTATAGAAACCGATACAAGTAGCAAATTCTCAGCCTAAATGCTGTTTTAGGCAGATTGCAGAGATTCGTGGAAGCAAGCTGCTTTTGCTCGCAGCTTAAAACTCCAGGTATTTCTTTCACAGTCAAGACACTTCCAGCCTGGGCTGAGTGCCTCTCTTCTCTCTCTCCACCCCCTGGTCTTTGTTTCTGATTTTTCCAGTCGTCGTGGGTGTGGATTCAGTGAAGAACTATCCTGCTTATATCACTCCCCACCTTCAAATAGGTTTTGCATGTGGCGGGAATCTTTTGGTATGGGAACTATGTTTGAAAGCAAATCAGTGGAAAAACAGTGGTATTCCAAGATGGATTCCAGTACCAGGTGACTTGATCACAGGAGCCTGCAGCCATAACTCAAGGTTATTATATGGAGCATCCACAGGAAGCTGAGATTAGCATATTCAAAGACCTATTGTTCTTTGAGTGATTGCACATGTGTGTTCCACAATAGGTGTACATGCCTGCCATGTGCACTGGTGGCAAGTTTTTCCCCTAGCAGTATCTGTAGGGGAGCACCCCTGGAGTAGCGCCCCATGGCATAAGGGGCACTGCACGCTTCTCCCCCTCCTCCCCAATACTCAATTCCTTCGTGCCGCCAGTGAAGGTGCTTCTGAACTGCTCTGTCCCTAGAACTCTTCCTTCAGTGTATGGTACCTGTAGTTACTAGTTTAGTTTAGTTTCTTTAGTGTGCCCAGGCCAGGGCATGCCCCGTGCCCTGGGATTTAAGTTGTTACACTTGTAGACAGCCAATGCCAGTGAGTGATCCGCACACGGACTGTTTATGCTGTTTGGGTGAAATCCATCTCCGTGATTGCTGCAAGATTTGCAAGTTGTTCAAGCCTCTGACCAAGAAAGAGAGACATTAGGATCCGGGCCATCCTGATGGAGTCGGCATTGATCCCGACTCTGGCACGCTGCTCTGAGTTGGCACTGGGTACTGCATTGTCGATGCGTGGCACCATCTACCAGTCGGCACTGCTCCCCGTCCGCGGGGCACGCCAAGAAGGCTGAGGCCTTCTCCGCTGCAGCACCGGAGCAAGACTGGGGGAGAGGCTAGACCCATGCTGGGCAGCCCTTGGTCCCCATCGGCCTCTAGGCCTCCGACTCGGGTCGAGCGGAGTAGCCCAGCCCATTCTGAGCAGGCTTGTCCCGATACCCTCCACGCCAGAGGCCCTGCATGTTATGTCCATGCCGGTACCAGGAGTCCAGAGGCTGCTGGGATCTCTGCAGTCGCCCCCAACTCGGTACCGGTCACGGTCGAGGGAATGTTCCCGACACCATTCACTGCTCAGCGTCCGTCCTGTGCGTAGTCCATGTAGGTAGCTGTCAACCCCCACCAGGTTGTCTGGCTGGGTTCCGTCTGACAGACTCCAGGTACCGCTCCACCTTGAGGAGTGGACGCAGACGGGACCGAGGCAGACGCCACCGAAGGTCCTTGTCTCAGAGGGGCTATTGTAGCCTGTCGCAACACGAACTTCAACGCTGTTCCTGTTCATCGTCTCGCTCCGGGACCCTGCTTCGGTACTGCTCCAGCGTCGATCGCCAGCGCATCGCTGCCACGGATCCGCCTGCCAGAGCCAATCACAGAGCAGCTGCTACCAGCGGTACTGTTCCTCCACGTTGGGGTCACGGTCTCGCGGTCGGCACCATTCCCAACACTGCCCCTCCTCCCAGTCCAGGGACAGCGGCAGGCTGTACGTCAGCCCCCAGCCTCCCTTCGTAGTCGTCCATCGATGGGTCAGTCCAGCCAAGCCGAACAGTCTGTTCCGCCAGTGCCACAGAAGGTGCAGTGACACTGGGCCCCGTGGCCAGCACAGTGGTACCAGTGGGCACTGTGGCCCCCGACGCAGCTCCTGGTGGGGTTCACCTGGTGGCAGGAGCCTCAGAACAGCCATTGGCCTCCGAGGAAGGAGTCGGTGGGACATGCATCTTCGGTGCTGTGCTCGGCGAACGACCAGGTGGTGGATCCTCCAGTGCTGGTGGACACGCAAAGTACCACGCCCACCTCCTCACCCTCACCTCATGAGGTGATTACAGCCCCTCCATCCTGCAGGAGGACTCTAAAGCCCACCAGGAGCTATTGAAAAGAGTGGCATCAAACCTCAATTTTCAGGCAGAGGAGGTGGAGGAGCCCTTGGACTCCCTTTCTAACGTCCTGTCCGCCTCGGTACCGGGCAAGGTGGACTTGCCACTCCATGAAGAGGTGGCGAAAATTTCAAATGACTTGTGGCAAACCTCTGTCTCGCTGGCCCCCATCTCTGAGAGTGGAATGCAAGGGGACACGAATACCTGTACACCCTCCCTGCTCCTAACTCCCTGGTGGTCGAGTTGGTCAACAACAGGGAACGGCAGGGTCAAACAGCCCCTACTCAGAAATATTAAAGATTCAAGGAGGCTGGATTCATTTGGGAGAAAAATGTATCCGTCCTTGAGCTTCCAGTTATGGGTGGCAAACCATCAGGCTCTCCTGGGCCCGTATGAGTTCAATCTACAGGGCTCTCTGCCCAATTTCGAGGACTCCCTCCAGGAGCATGACAGGAAGGAGGAGGGCACAGCGGCTGCCAGGGCAACCCTGCAGGCAGCATCGAATGCGGTGACCACGGCCATGTGATCCATGGTCTCCGCAGTGTCCATGAGGAGGGCGTTGTGGATCCTGCTCTGGGCTGTCCAGTGAGGCGCAGACCTCTCTGCAGCACCTCCTGTTTCATGGCAAGGCTCTGTTTGCAAAACAGATGGACATAAAACTGCATGGCCTGAAGGACTCCCACACTACGCTCAAGACTCATGGCCTCTGTGTTCCGGCTCCGGCTAGACCTAAGTTTAAGCCGCAGCAGGCTCTCCCTCAGGCCACCCACTCTAAATATGAGCCCTCTTATAAAAAGTTGTGGGACTATAGGAAATTCCCGCAGAGATAGTCTCGGTCTGCCCCCCAGCCTGGGTCCTCCAAGGGCAAACGGGCAGGGAAATGGCAGTTTTGACAGGACGCCCAGGGGCAACCTACCAGTTCTCATCAGGTTGTGTGTTTTTCTCCCGGAGAGGTCACGGCTGACCTCAGTCTGATGGGTCCTCAGCACCATCTCTCGGAGTTACACCCTCCAGTTTACCTCTACCCTGCCCAACCACCCTCCGCCCCCGTCTCTCCTGGGGGACCCCTCTCACAAGCAGTGGAGATGATGCCAGCAGAGTTCAAACGCAAGGGGTGCTACTCCTGCTATTTCCTTATCCCGAAGGCCAAAGGGGGCTCAGGCCCATTCTGGAGCTGCGTGCGAGGCCTGAACTGGTACACGGTGAAGCTCAAGTTCCACATGGTCTCCATCATCCCCTTCCTGGACCCCGGGGACTGGTACGCCGCCCTCGATCTGCAGGACGTGTATTTCCACATCCATATATTTGAGGGGAACACGTGCTTCCTCCATTTCACGGTTGGGCAGGAACACTACCAATTTATGGTCCTCCCGTTTGGCCTGTCCACTTCCCCCGGGGTATTTACAAAGTGTATGTCTGTGGTGGCGGCCTACCTCAGGTGCCATGGGGGTCCAGATCTTCCCCTATCTGGACGACTGGCTGATCAAGGGCAGCTCCCGGTCACAGGTGTGGGACCATGTGGCGCTCCTTCTGTTCACGTGCACGTCTCTGGGCCTGTTGGTAAAAGACCCCAAATTCACATTAGTCCTGGTACAGTGTATAGAGTTGATCAGGGCAGTCCTGGATGCCATGTGGGCCAGAGCCTCCCTCCCCCAGGGACAGGTTCAAGACCCTGAAAGGGCTCATCAACACAGTCACAAGGTTTCCCATGACAACAGCCAGAGAGTGTCTCCAGCTCTTGGGTCACATGTCGGTGTGCACATACATGGTTCATCACGCCAGACTCAGGATGAGGCTCCTCCAGCTCTGGTTGGCCTCGGTGTTCTCCCAGGCCAGAGACAGGCTGGACAAGGTCCTCACTGTGCCCGAACTGGTGAGCATCTCCCTATGATGGTGGTCCAAGGAACGTGCTCCATGGGGTCCCGTTCAGAGGCAGGCCCCTGTTGATGGAACTGGTGTCCGATGCTTCGGACCTGGGGTGGGGAGCCCATGTGGGAGATGTTCAGACTCAAGGTCTGTGGTCTTCACGTTACCTGGCCCTCCACATAAACATAGAGGAGCTATAATAATAGGAGATATCCCATCTCCTAGAACTGGAAGGGACCTTGAAAGGTCATCGAGTCCAGCCCCCTGCCTTCACTAGCAGGATCAAGTACTGATTTTTGCCCCAGATTCCTAAGTGGCCCCCCTCAAGGATTCAACTCACAACCCTGGGTTTAGCAGGCCAATGCTCAAACCACTGAGCTATCCCTCCCCACCAGGGTGGTCCAGCTGGCATACTTGGCCTTCCGTTCGCACCTGGAGGGCAGGGTGGTCATGGTTCTCACGGACAACACGGCCTCGATGTTTTACATCAACAGGCAAGGCGGGGCCCACTCCTCTGCATGGAAGCCCTCAAGCTGTGGGACTTCGGTACAGCCCACAACATTGCCTACAGGCCTACCAGGCACCCGGAACTTGCAGACGGATCACTTGAGCAGGGACTTCTCTCAGCATGAGGTGGTGCACAGACATTTCCAAGAGTGGTGGACCTGATAGTGACTCGGCAGAACCCTCGCTGTCCCCAGTTCTGTGCCGGGGAGGCTGGGACAGGGCGCTATCTTTGATGCCTTTCTCCTGTCCTGGTCAGGCTGGTTCCTCTGTGCCTTCCCCCTGTTCCCGCTGATCGACAAGGTCCTGGAAAAGATAGACGGACATGGCCCAGGTCCTCCTGATTGCCCCGGCATGGCCCAGGCAACATTGGTACGGGACACTCACGAGCCTGGCGGTCGCCCCACCGTGGCTGTTACCATCCCGCACGGATCTGCTCTCCCAGGACCGGGACCTCCTCCAGCCCAGTCTAGCGGCTCTCCACCTCACGGTGTGGCTGCTCAATGGTTAGGCCGGGAGGAAAGGATGCCCTTGGAAGGGGTTCAGTGTGTCCTCTTGGAAAGCAGGCAACCCTCTGCGCACCGAGCTCACTTGGCAAAGTGGTCTCGGTTTTGCCAATGAGCGGCTGCCCCCATCCAGCTCATCTTGGACCACCTCCTTTGCCTTAGTCCCCATGGCCTGGTGCCCTTGGCCGTCAAGGTGCACTTGGTGGCCATATTGGCCTTCCACCTGCCGGTGCAGGGGCACTCGGTATTCTCTCATGCTGCAACTGGCTGATTCCTCAAGGCATTGGATCGTCTCTTCCTGTACGTTACGCCCCCAGTCCCACAGTGGGACCTGAACTTGGTGCTGGCCCAGAATAAGGTCCAGCTCCGCTCAATCCTTTGTTCCTCCCAAAGGTTGTCTCCGCCTACCACCTGGGTCAGGACATTTTCCTGCTACTCCTCTGCCCCAAGCCCCATGTATCCAGCGAGGAGCAGCGCCTCCACACGCTGGATGTGAGACAGACTCTGGCTTTTTACCTGGAGCAGACTAAGCTGTTCAGGACGTCTTTGCAGCTGTTCATTGCCTTGGCTGAGTGCAGGAGGGGGCGGCCGATCTCCACTCAGTGGCTCTCCAACCCGATCACCTCGTGCAGCCGTACCTGTTACAAGCTGGCAGGAATTCCTCCGCCGTCAATTGTGAGGGTGCAAGGCTCGTCGGCTGCCTTTTTAGCCATATCCCCATTCAGGATGTTTGCAGGGCTGCCACATGGTCTTCCATTCACCTCGCATTATGTGACCGTCTCTCAGACCAGGGAGGATGCCAGGTTCGCTGGGCCTGTGCTCCGTCACAAGAGTTTGTGAACTATCATCTACCTCCAACAGATATAGCTTGGAATCACCTATTGGGGAATACACATGAGCAATCACTTGAAGAAGAAAAGAGTTACCTTTTCCGTAACTGATGTTCTTTGAGGTGTGTTGCTCATTCCACATCCCACCTTCTGTTGGAGTTGTCTGGCAAGAAGGAACTGAGTTTGGGGGGAGCACACAGCGTCCCTTATACCGCGCCAGGATGCCACTGTGCTAGGTGCTGTACATTGTGCTGGGTGCTGTACATTTATTAGGTGTATTACGACAGCACTGGGAGCCCCTGTCCTGTTGCAGGACCTCATTGTGCTGGGCGCTGTTCAAACCCTGACCAAAACGACAGCCCCTGCCCCAACCAGCTTCCAATCTAAGTGAAACACGCAAGCAGTGATGCTACAGACAGACAAACATCCGGGGGAGAACAAGGAGACAGTGCACGATGGATGGGGGTGGTCTCCACAACGCCTCCCCACTCCCCAAACATCTCTTCTGGTCTCATAGTCTATGAACCTGCACTGGCAGCCACCAGGCCACTATCTAATTCCCCTGGGCTTCTTCCTACGGTATTTCCCATCGCTGCTGTCTCCGGGTTCCCTCGTCTGTGCTGACCCTGGCAACTCCTGACGCAGAGGGGGCTCAGTGGATACCTTAGCATCGGCTTGGGTTACAGTGTCTCCATTCTCCAGGGCTTTGGCTGAGCTGGAGCCAATGGAGCACGTTCTTCCTCCCGGGCGGTCAGCCCCAACTGAGCTGTGCTGCTCCCGTTTAAACCAGTGCATCTGGAGCATCCCACTAGACTAAAAGAGGGAGTGGCTTCCTCAACCCACAATGTAGGGTTAACCCTGCCCCGTCACACCCTCCCGGTTCCGGTGCCCCTGTTCCTCAGCCGTGAGTGGGGCACCTCACGCTACTGTAATACACCTAATAAAGTACAGTGCCTAGCACCATGGGGCTCTGTAATACAAGTAATAATTCTCTCTTCCCTTGGCCTGCTGCTTCCTTTATCTCCTCCCCGCCCCTGCATTTACACAGCCCCCCCCCCCACACACACACCCACGTCTGCTCTCACCTCCTGCTACCCCCACCCAGGGGCAATATTGAATCAAGAACCCAAACAATCTGGGAGCTGGCGGCTGTGCCCCTCGCCCCTGCCCCTGCCCTGTGCCGGTGGGCAGCACCCATGAGCAAAACTCTAAAGCTAGGGGTCACCGAGAGGCAGTGTCCATAGTGTCACAGAGCGAGCCGAGGCCCCACAAGGTCCCTCTGCTCTCGCTCCTTCGGCACAGCCACCAGTGCTGGCTGTAGGGTCGTGCCCTGGTGCCCCCCAGGTCTAAAAGCACAATGCTAGTGCATGACCCATGGGCCTAACTTCTTCCGCACACTGTCTGCAACCTCTGATCAGGCCTCCGGAGGGAGCCAGAGAGTCACGCTGCAGAGCTGGGCCACATGTCCAGTTACACAGAATCTCTCATGTTTTATCCAACTGAGATCAGCATCCCAGAGAACTCGAAACCAAAACAGGCACCCGGAGACGACCTATGGGAGCTCATCACAGGCTCGCTGGCCCTTCACGGGGACTTGGGCCCAGCCTCACCTGTGACAGATGAGCGGCTCTCCCGGCTGATCCTGATCAGCTAGGAACCCGGCGGCCTTGTTTCTCCGGTAGACTCTGGAGAAGGGGAGCCCCCCGGCAGCTGGCCCAGAGGAGGGCTGAGGAGGGTGCAGGGAGTCCCACTGGCCCCTGTGCCTGGCCCTGGAAGAAGGGAGAGTCCCAGAGTGTCAGTGGCCTCTGCAGGAGAGTGGGAGAGAACTGACCCTGGAGCCCAGGAAAGGTAAAAGATCTTTTGTTTGTTTCCTTGGGACCATTAACTAAGTTTGCTGCCAGCACCTCACTGGGTGGTGCCAAAAAAGCCTCCTGCACGAGGCACGGGCGCCGCCTCCGTCGGTGCTCTGGGGCTGGAGCACCCACGGGAAAAAAATAGTTACCTAGGGAGGTGGTGCAATCTCCTTCCTTAGAGGTTTTTAAGGTCAGGCTTGACAAAGCCCTGGCTGGGATGATTTAGTTGGGTTTGGTCCTGCTTTGAGCAGGGGGTTGGACTAGATACCTCCTGAGGTCCCTTCCAACCCTGAGATTCTATGATTTTAACCAGCAGCTGCACTGATCAGCTCCTCCTCCTCCCTAGCTCCTCCCACCCACCAATCAGCTCCTCCTTCTCCTCCTCCCTCCCAGTGTCTCCCACCCACTGTGCACAGATGTTCAGCGGCGTACAGGAGGTGCTGGGGGCATGGGCAGTGGGTGAACCACCGGCTCAGGGAGGCTAGCCCCCCGCCCAGCCCACCCCTTCATCCTGAGGCTCCTCCCCTCCAAACCCAGACTCCTCTGCAGCCGCAAGCCCCCCAGCTCCAGAGCACCGGGCAGGTGGCCCCCCGGAGCACTGGGCATGCGTGAGGCCCTTGCCCCCATCCCATCCGAGGAAGGATCAGGAGCGCAAAGGGGGAAGGAATGTCAAAAATGGCATTACTTGTTTCCGAGTCACTGGCAACTCGGAAGCAAATGATCTTAAATGCTTACGGCTCAATGTCCTAAAAGGTAACACACCAGCGGGCTGCTATTGGGGTTGGCTGGAGATGCCCTCTCTCTCCCAAAACCATTTGATTTTTTTTGTTACAGTTTTGACAGATATCCTTGTTTATTTTAAGCTAGTTTTAGATTTTTATTTGTTTGAATGTGCAGAGTTGCAGGAAATTATGTGGGGGAGAGTCAGACAATTACTTCACATCAGTGCACGCTAAGATTAAAAAAGTTAACGCTTTAAAAACCATTAAAACACAAGTTGTCAACATCACCGGTCAAAATGTACAAAGTAACTATCTTTCAAACAACTCATACCTCACTATTCATTCACTAGTCTATTTATAAGAATATAAGCGCGGCCATACTGGGTGGGACCAATAGTCCATCTAGCCCAGTGTCCTGTCTTCTGACAGGAGCCTGTACCAGAGCTTCAGGGAGAGAGTACAGAACAGGGTAATTATGGAGTGCTCCACCCTGTCTTCCATTCCCAGCTTCTAGCAGTCAGAGGTTTATGGATGTGTCTATGCCCATAATGGCTAATGGCCATGGCTGGACCTATCCTCCAGGAACTTCTCATTCTTTTTTCAACCCAGTTATACTTTTCGCCATCACCACATCCAGTGGCAATGAGTTCCACGGGTTAATTGTGCATTGAGTAAAAAAGTACTTCCTCTTGTCTGTCTTAAACCTGCGGCCTATTAATTTCACTGGGTGTCTCCTGGATTTTGTATTGTGGGGAAGGATAAATAACACTTTTCTATTCACTTTTCCACACCATTCATGATTTTATGGACCTCTAGCCTATCCCCACTTAGTCGTCTCTTTTCTAAGATGAACAGGGCTGGCTCCAGGCACCAGCTCAGCAAGCAAGTGCTTGGGGCAGCCAAGGGGAAGGGGCGGCACGTCGGGCTCTTCGGCGGCAATTCGGCGGCAGGTCCCTCGGTCCCTCTCGGAGGGAAGGACCTGCTGCCCAATTGCCGCCAAAGAAGAAAGTGGCACGGTGGAGCTGCCGCCGATCGTGGCTTTTTTTTTTTTTTCATTATTCGCTGCTTGGGGCTGCAAAAACCCTGAAGATGAACAGTCCTAATCTTTTTTGGTCTCTCCTCATATGGAAGCTGTTCCAGACCCTTGATCATCTTTCTTGCTCTTCTCTGAACCTAGTCCAGTTCCCCTACATCCTTTTTCAGAAGAGGTGACCAGAACTGGTCACAGAATTCAAGGTGTGAGTGTACCATGGATTTACAGAGTGGCACGATAATTTTGATCCCATTCCTAATAGTTCCCGCCTGTTGGGTAGTTGTGGCCATGTCAGTGCCAGGATATCAGAGAGACAAGGTTGCCGAGGTCATGTCTTTTTATTGTGGAGCTGGGAGCACCTTTCCCAGAGCTGAGGCAGAGCTCTGTGTGGCTCGAAAGCTCGTCTCTCACCAGCAGTTGGTCCAGTAAAAGATATTACATCACCCATCTCGTCTCTCTAATGGTTCTTACCGTTCTCTAGCAAGCTTACTTCAGAAGTCTGGATTGCTGGATTTTTTTGACTTTAAGAAGATCTCAAGCGGCATCTTGCTTACGTTGCCCAGCTAAATTTTGATGATTGTTGATGGAATTTTTTTTTTCATTCCCCCGTCCCGGGTTAGTGAAATCTCCATTTACTGACACAAAACTAATCCTTCAAAGCCTCATTGTAGATGACCATTTCCTAGCTCCAACCTGGGGCACCTCTCGGTATTAGATCTTCTCTTGACACATCAAGAGGGCTTGATCACAGAACAAAACGTGGATGGTCTCTGAGGTACAAATGAGCATGACTTGATCACGTGTGTGATGTGCAAACAATACAGGGCCAATTTCACCAAACTGAAAAGAACTAGGCACTGGGAGGAAGAATTTCAAGAGATAAAAGGCCTGTGATGCTACCCAAGGTTGTGAGGCATGTTGCTAGCAGTTGCCTTTCACGCGAGGAAGCTTGGTCTGTGCCTGCCGGGAGACGGTCCCACAGCTCCAATGGCCATGGGCAGCGCTAGCCCTCCCCTCTCAGCCTACACCGTTCCGTTGTCCCCTTAGTGTTAGACACACTCCAACCCCCAAGCCCAGGGAGGAACCAGCCCCTTGTTACCGTATTTACAGATTTGGGGCCCCCCAAAGAAGCAGGGCACCTCAGCTTACCAGTTCCCCCTCAGCTCACTGCTCCACCTAACACACCCCACTTGGGTACGTTCACAGTGAAAGCAAGGGAAAGTTTGCTGGACAAAGAGAGGAGACTCAGACAATGGCAAGTAGAAATACTGGAAACAAAGGGTTACATCTCAAATCAATACACACATTCTAGAGTAGGGATGGGCAAAGTACGGCCCACAGGCCACATCCGATCCTCCAGCAGGTGTAAACCGGCCCTTGAGTTCCTGCTGGGGAGCGGGGTCTGGGGCTTGCCTTGCTCCTGCGCTCCAGCCGGGGAGCGGGATCGGATGCCACTCCGCGAGCGCATGCCGAGGCTCCCGGAAGCAGCGGCAGGTCCTCCCTCCGGCTCCTACACTGAGGGACAGCCAGGGGGCTCCGCGTGCTGCTCCTGCCTCAAGCGCCACCCCTGCAGCTCCCATTGGCTGGGAGCTGCAGGGCAGCACCTGTGGACGGGGCAGTGTGCAGAGCTGCCTGGCCACACCTCCGCATAGGAGCCGGAGAGGGAACCTGCTGTTGCTTCCAGGAGCTGCTTGAGGTAAGCGCCGCCCGGAGCCTGCACCCCTGACCACCTCCCCCAACTCAATCCCCTGCCTCAGCCCAGAGCCCACTCCCACACCCTGAACTCATTTCTGGCCCCACCCCCAGAGCCCACACCCCCAGCCAGAGCCCTCACCCCCACCCCCCCTGCACCCAAACCCCAATTTTGTGAGCATTCATGGCCCTTGAGCCAAAAAGTTTGCCCACCCCTGTTCTAGAGCCTAATGTACAGCGCCAAGCACAACAGGGTCCTGGCGCGGGGGCTGATTCGAGGAAACGATTCTTAAACTTGCTGGGATTAATGACCTGTCGCCTTAGCACGAGGCCCAGTGGGGGAGTTATGCTGAAGGGTGGGAGGTAGCTGAATACTATAGATCTAAAGAGATGACCTGCCCCAGGTCAGATATTTTCCACACTCCTCCTAAGAGACAAACAGGTAGCCATGAACTGCTCCAGCCCACCACAGGATTCTGCAAGATGGGAGTGCTGGGGACCTTTAGCAATTAGGTTGCCATGCAATGGCTGAGCCGTTAGACCACATTTACATACAGGAACTAAGAAATAAGTGATGCAAATCATGAATATTAATACTTAATATTGTGGACTTCCCAAAAGCCTCATATGGAATCAGGAGCTCCCTTCTGGTTGGCACCGCTCTCTTTCCCCCTCCATCTCTGCTTCCAGCGGGCTCCGTAAGCTGTAAGTATGTGCAATGCAGGATGGGAAGTATGAACTATGCCAGAATCTACTTTACTGTGCTTATTCTACCCATTCTGTGTATTGATCCTTGCCCAGGATATTGTCTGTATTAAATACCGTTTCTGGATGTGTTTCATCAGCTTCTCAGTTAACTGTAAATACGGCCGGCTCCAGCTTCCTTCGCTGGTGCCTGGAGCCGGCCCTGACTGTAAAGTAGCCGCCTAGGAAAAGAACCTGTTATCTGTGATTGGGGCAGGTCACCCCCCAACTCGCAACCTGCGTAATCAGCGTTCAGGCTGTCAGAGGCAGAGATAAGAGAGGGTCTGCCAAGCCGATGCTGCCTTGAACCTAACGACCCTGGAAACCACTGTGGCGCTGTCTCTGTCCCTTTGCCCCGAGTTCCGTGTGTGTGTGTGTGTGTGTCTCTCTCTCTGCAAAGGCCGGTTCTTCCCCCCGCCAGCTGGCACCTTTCCCCAGGGCCGCCCAGAGGATTCAGGGGGGACCTGGGGCGAAGCAGGGGAGCTGCAGCGCTTGTACTCACCTGGCGGCGATCCGGGTCTTCGGCGGCATTTCGGCAGCGGGGGCCCTTCAGTCGCTCTGCGTCTTTGGCAGCACTGAAGGGCCCCCTGCCGCCAAAATGCCACCGAAGACCCAGACCGCTACCGGGCCAGGGCTCACGGGGCCCCTGCAGGGCCCGGGGCAAATTGCCCCACTTGCCCCCCCTCTGGGCAGCCCTGCCTTTCCCCTCAGTTCTCCAGCTGGGGCCTTTGCCCGGCTTCCCTGCAGAGAGGTGGGAAAATCCTCATCGTCTTGCTTGTTGGTTGCTAGCCTGGGGTCTTTCCAGCTTCTTCATTGATCTGGGTCAATTTGTGCCAGGCCTTTACTGACCCATTTGTTCCACCCCAGACAGCAGCGTCACCTTACACCCCCAGTCTCTTGCTCTGCCCCAAGAACTGTTTATACGCCGTGCAGAGCAATGTAAAGCAAAGAGGGAAACTGAGGCACGCCTACACCTATTACCAAAATTCCCTCCCCAATAGAGCTGGGCCAATTGAATCAGCTGTGGATGACTGCAAGGCAGCGATCCTGCTTTACACCAGCTGGGGGTCTGGCCCCACACTTCCTTGGTGGGGACGTGTCTTTGTCTGGGCGCTGACTGCTGAGGCCCCATGAAGGTTCCTCATGGCGTGCGGGACGTGCCAGCCCAGGGAGGTAACTTGCCAAGCTTTGATCTGAGCAGTGACTCACCAGCCCCGCGCTGCTGTCTGGCCGGGAGCAGGAGGAAGTTCTCAGAGCCCCTGTTCAGCTCCTCACCCTGTTCCCTGCCCCTAGATCCCAGTGTCTCTGGCCAGCAGCCCCCACCCTAGAGCCCCTCCCGGTCTGCCAGGGGCCACACCGAGCAGGACTGGGAGCCGGTCGCACCAGGAGTGAGTGTGAGCATCTGTCAGCAGAGACACGGACCCTTCCACCACCCACCATGGAGCCCCAGGTGAGCCCCACCTTTCCCCCACCACCCCTGCCCCATGGAGCCCAGGGGAGTCCCCTCTGCTCCCCACCTACCCCTGCCCCATGGAGCCCCAGGGAAGTCCCCTCTTCCCTGCCCTATGGAGCCCCTGGGGAATCCTCCCTCCCCCCACCTCCTCCTGCCCATGGAAACCCTGATGACTCCCCTCTGTGCCCCACTGCCTGCTGACCTATGGAGCCCCATGGGCAGGAGCACCGGCAGCCTTTTTGACGCCCTAGGCAGTGGAAGATCCCGCCCCCCAAAATGGCACCCCCGACAGAGGTGGCAGAAAGTCCTGCCCTCGAAATACCGCCGATGACCACAGCGGCCAGATGTTTGGCTGCCACGGTCGCCGCCCCGCAAATGTCTGCGCGGTCACCTAATGGGTTGCGCCAGCCCTGCCCACGGGAGAGGGGGTCCCCTGCCCCCCTCCTGTCAGTAGCACACCAGGGGCTAGGGGATGTGGGTTGGTGGCTCTGGGTTGTGCCCAGGCTCAGGGGTGCTGACACTGTGGGGTCCTGTGCAGGTGCCAGGACGGATGCCCAGGGCTGGACTCCTGCTGCTGCCACTTCTCCTCTGCTTCGGGCCAGAGACTGTCGGGAGCATCAACCCGGCTGCGCTCAAAAAAATCGTGGATCACGTGAACAAGTGAGTGATCGGCCTGGGGTTTGTCTCTGTCCTTCCCTACCCCTGTAGCCCAGCTGCGAAGAGCAGTAGAGAATGTCCCTGGTTGGATCCCACTGGCTTGTAGGGATGCCTAGGAAGGTCAGGGGGCCCCACTGTGCCCAGCTCTGCCCAGACCCCACCTGAGAGCAGGGGCTGTCATTGTGCCAGGCACTAGAGACACCTAACCGAGGGCAGAGAGCACCCAGCATGCCAGGGATGTACTGACCCCTGCATTAGATTACGCACAGTCTCGATTCTAAGAGTGATTCTGGAGGTGCAGGAGGCGACAGAGCCCACAGCTGGGAGAGGTGATTCTGGCGGTTCGGGGGAAGATGGAGCCCACAGCTGGGAGGGGTGATGGAGTTCGAGGGGAGATGGAGCCCACAGCTGGGAGGCGTGATGGAGTTCGAGGGGAGATGGAGCCCACAGCTGGGAGTGATGATTCTGGAGGTTTGGGGGTAGGTGGAGCCCACAGTTGGGAGGGGTAATTCTGGGGCTGCAGGGGTAGGTGGAGTCCAGAGCTGGGATGTTTTTTTCAGGGCCTATTCCCCTTTCTCTCCCTTTTACTTGGCATCTCCTGGCTCAGTCCCAGGAGCCCGGTGCCCCCTGACCCCTCTGTGTCCTGCCCTCTTTCAGTAACGGCGGAGTTAACAAGCAATACGCCTTCGCCACCGCACTGCCCCATGCCACCTGCAGCAACCCCCAGGATGTGGCCACCTACCTGCCCATGGCCCAGCTCGCAGACATGAGAAGGAAGATTGGCCCGTTTGGTGCCCTGTACAACCCGCCCAACGGGAACATCGTGGCTGCTCGGCCAAAGACAGTGATTACACCGCGTGGGAATTACACGGAGCACAGCGAGTGGCGCCTGCTCTCCGGCCCAAACAGCCTTGTGGCCCAGCTCACGGCCAGGACCTACGGCCAGAACAGCTGCTTGATCTTATTTACCTTCAATTCACCCTGCTCCAGCAAGTGTCTGCGCGAGGCCGGGCGCTCCAACATCGTGAACATGACCAGCGCTGCCTTCTTGGCCATCAACAACAACTTCAAGGCCTTCGTGTTCCAGAAGATCTTCGACTACGACATGAAGCCTGAAGTGACCCGCCAGGCCCTGCTGCAGGCCTGGCACCGCTGCGCCACGTGCCCCTGCTGCGCTGCGACAACAACGGCTGCCAGGACTGTGCTCCGGTGGACCCCCGAAACAACCCCTGCCTGGCTGGGAAGGCGTAGACAATGGAGCGGAGCCAGGAACCACGTGCGGCTCTTTGTGCCACTGGCCTCCCTCGCTGCCCATGCGCTTCTGCATCGCTAAGTGTAACAGAAACACATCCCAACCGGGAACCAGGCTGCAATCCAGAACCCCACTCTGATGTGCGCTCCGATCTAGAACCCTAATCCACATGTGTGCTCCAATCTAGAACCCTATTCCCAGGCATGTGTCAATTTAGAATGATTCCCAGTACGTGCCAACCTAGAACCCCTTCCAGAGTGTGTTCCCATTTAGAACCCCATCCCTGGATGTGCTAAAATCTGCAGTCTAGAGCCCCATTGCTGGGTGTGCTCCAATGCAGTACCCCATTCCCATCTCTGGTTGTGCTCCAGCCTAGAACTCCATCCCTGGGTGTGCTCCAATCTTTGATCTAGAAGCCCGTCCCTCTCCCCAAGTGTGCTCCAATCCAGAATTGCCACCCCCACAGTGGGCCTCAAGCTCTGTTCTAAACCTTCACCCCTCACAGTGCATCAAGCTCCAATTGAGAACATGACCCCCATCCCTGGGTGGTCTCGGAGCTGCAGTCTAGAATCCACATTCACCCAGTGAGAGCAGAATTCTGATCTAGAACCCAGCTTCCATCCCTGCACAAGGCCGGAGAGGGGACAGTGGACGGGAGCACGGCACATTATGCCTGGTGACTGTATCATGGGGCTGGATCAGAGGGGGGAGCCCCTTACTCAGATATTGGTGGGTGGGAGGATTCCTAGGCATGGACCATAGCCACGGTGGGGCAGTGGGGATCTCGGAGCACAGGGCTCTGTCAGTGGGGGCTGCTTTGGGGTTGTTCCATTCTGCGGGTGACGCTTTTTTCTCTGACATGCAATTGCTGCCAGTAAAGCTTCTGAGCATCTTGGGGCCTCACGTCTCTGTCCATGCGTCCAGGTCTCCCATCTCCGTCTGTGCGTCGGGGGTCTGATGTCATCCCCTGGGTGGGCAGGGTCCCCAAGGGCAGCCCCTCATCGAGCCCGGCTCCCAGCTGGCAGCCTGGGTTTTACTGGGTCCAGAGCCCCCAAGTGTTCCCCTCCCCATCCCTAGAACCCCCCTCCCCTGCTCCTTGGGCAGGGATCCCTTGAGCAGACAGCCCCAATCCCCCAGGGATGGGGGGTTGTGACATTGTACCCCAAAGAAATACCCTGGCATGGTTTGGGGTAGCCGAGCTCTGTAATGAGAAGGAGACAGGCCCTGGGACAGACCCCGGCACAGTCACTGCGCCCCGTCCTTGCCGCACGGTCCCAGAGATGTGGCCCCTGGGAGAAAACCCAGCCAGAGGAACCCTCTCTGAGATCCCAGAGATTCCTGGGAGCTATGACCGAAACTGCCCGAGGACCTAAATCCAGAGCACTCTCTGTACCCATCTATCTACTTAATGGGACCCTGCAGCCTGGGAGCCAGGACTCCTGGGTTCTATCTCTGGCTCTGGGATGGGACTGGGGTCTAGTCGTTAAAGCATGGGGAGAGGGGGCTGGGAGTGAGAGGTGCTGGATGCTGCACAGACACGGTGAGATAAAGCCTCCAGCCTAAAGCCAACCCTGACTCTCTAACCAGACACAAGCAGCAGGGAGGATGATTATACCCCGTTCATACAAGGGGAGATGGAGACACAGGCAGGTTAAGTGACACCACAAGGTCCCCTGGGAGCAGGGATCTCCCCATCCCTGAATCTCCAGCAGCTGGGAACCCCCCAGTGACTCCATCCCTGCTTCCCGGCCGGGTGAACCCTCTGCTGGGCCCAGAGCTCAGGGCAGAGCCTGGCTCTGAGTATCCCATCAGCATGGAGATCCTTTATGGGTCTGGATGTGTGTGGGGCTGGGAGTGGGGATGCCGAGCCAGGCCCCAGATCTGTTACAATAATCTCCACAGAATCACTGGGATCCGACCAGTTGGGCGGCTCTGATCTGGAGCGAGATCGGCAGCTGTAGAACCCTCCGACTCCACATCTAGCGCTGGGGATGGTGAATTCACCCCTGTCCCCAGCAGCATCCAGCTCCTGGATTTGGATTCCATCTTTATACAGAAATAACCTCCTGGCCTCGCACCAGCGCTGACAGCGGAGGGTAACAGCTCCCCCCACACTGCTGGGGCTGATGGAGATGGAGGGTCCGGGCGCAGGGAGCTCTGCATTCACACACAAACAGGAGTGAGTTGGGGCAACACAAACCCCTCCCCGTGTGTCTGTAACCTGCCCTTAGCACTCAGCCCCAGGGCTAACAGACACCTCACTGCATCCACAGGGAACCTGTGCGCAGGGTTCTGATAGCCCCTGGGGTCACTCCGGAGTCACCCCTGACTGCACTGGGGGCAGGGCTGGGTTCTGATCTCAGCCCCCCCTGGAGGCAATACCAGGAGACTGAAGTGAATTTTGGGGTGAAGATTCAGGGCTCAGTGCCTCTTTTCCCCTCCTTCCCACCCACCCTGTCCTTAACAGTAAAGTTTCCCCAGCCCCACAGATATTCATGGCCCGACACCCTGCTCCACCCACCCAGCCAGCAGCCTGGTTTGAGCACAGATCCTGCCAACTATGCCACTGTGACGGGTTAGATCACAGAAACCCACTTGTGAGCCACCAACCGATGTGCCAAGACTACCTCTGTCCCTGCTTTCCTGCCCCGTCAGCTTGGGACTTCAGTGACCTGCCTGATTTGAGCCAGACACGCTAGCCTGCTGCAAACCCAGACCCAGGTCCGGGCCATGTCCCCTAACAGCTGTAGGCTTGACTGAAAGGAGCTTACAGAAGTGTTCTTTTCTTTAACACTCAGATGCCCAGCTCCCAAGGGGGTCTAAACCCAAATAAATCCATTTTACCCTGTATAATGCTAAACTCATAAATTGTTCACCCTCTGTAACACTGATAGAGAGAGATGCACAGCTGTTTTCTCCCCCAGATATTAATACATACTCTGGGTTAATTAATAAGTAAAAAATGATTTTATTAAATACAGAAAGTAGGATTTAACTGATTTCAAGTAGTAACAGACAGAACAAAAAGAATTACCAAGTAAAATAAAATAGAACACGTAAGTCTATGTCTAAGAAACTGAATACAGATAACACCTCACCAGTTCCAGTAAGCTTCCTTTTAATAGAGTAGTCTCCTGCTAGTCTGGGTCCAGCAATCACTCACACCCCCATAGTTACTGTCCTTTGTGCCAGTTTCTTTCAGATATCCTTAGGGTGGAGAGGCTCTCTCTTTAGCTAGCTGAAGACCAAATGGAGAGGTCTCCCACAAGCTTAAATAGACTTTCTCTTGTGGGTGGAGTCCTCCCCCTCTCTCCTATGCAAAGTGCAGCTCCAAGATGGAGTTCTGGAGTCACCTGGGCAAGTCACATGTCCATGCATGACTCACAGTTTTTGCAGGCAGAAGCCATTGCAAGTTTTTTTTCTCTTACTTAATTGGCCTCTCAGAGTTGGTAAGACAACTCCCACCTTTTCATGCTCTCTGTATGTGTATATATATAGCTCCTCAATATATGTTCCATTCTATGCATCCGATGAAGTGAGCTGTAGCCCACAAAAGCTTATGCTCAAATAAATTTGTTAGTCTCTAAGGTGCCACAAGTACTCCTGTTCTTTTTATTGTTCCTTAAGTGCTTCTTGACTGGGCACTTAACTTCTGCAAATTCCTTTCTAAAGAAGCTGACCAAATGCCTTACAAAGCATACCTAGAAATCAAGCCAGTATGCAGCCAATATTCATAACTTCAAGTACAAAATGATATATATGTACAAATAGGATAGAGCATAACCTTTACAGAGATAAGTTACATGGCACATGTAGCATAAAACATACTCCAGTTATGCCATAGTCCCAAAAAGCATTATGGGATACATCGTCACCCCCCCTCCCATGGACACACCCCATTTGTCTCTGATACTGAGGAAGAGGATGGTGAGAGTAGATGCCAGCAAGGGGCCCCTCAGCCCTGCCACCAACACCCTGGTGTACAGTTCCACCAAGCCCCGAGCAAGGAACTCAGCTGGTGGCTCCAGCTACAGGAAGCTGATGATGTCGCGTCTCTTCCTGCGTCCATCACACCATGTCTCTAATCTGCAGGTGAAATCCAACATGGCCAAAGTAAGCAGAGGTCCCTGCAAAACCCTGGGACCATCAGCCTGGTCAAGCATCATGCAGCTCACAGCTTGTCCGTGTCTCTGTAGGGAGGGGAGACTGGGCACCCTTGATGTACCCTACAGCCTTGGGGAAGGTGCACCAGAGGCCACAGGGTCTGGTCTTCAATCTTCAGCAGATTCTAGTCCCCCTCCCCACCTTTTACAGGCAACCCATGGAGGTAACATTGATATGTGATCATGCAATTGAACAATGGAGTCACAATGTACGTGCACGAGGGGGCAGAGTTAAGATTGTTCAGGAAACCTTAACTGTGGCATTTCCTGGTGCTGGAGGTTTTGACTCTGCAGCCTTCCCGCTCAGCCTGCACCATGTGAGGCGCGGGCGCGATGGGGAACACCTGGGTTTGCTGCCCCATGCGCTGTAGCTGAGTGGTGATGACGGCTTAATGCTATAAAGTTTTAAGGGTCTTTCCTTAGCATGTGAATAAATCAGGTGTTGTGTATTTGGTTGTCATGGGTTTTGTTACTATGGCAACTGAGTTAGACTATTAAGGGATAGCTCAGCCGGTTTCAACCGGCTGAGTGAGCTCTCTGTCTCTGTAAAATAAAATGGAGGTTTTGGTTAGTTCTCTGCTCTCTGGCCTCAAGTGATTGCTTCCTACACCGGCTGCCCCAAGGATACAACACTGGCGACGAGGGTGGGATCCTGGTGCTGCTCCAGTAACAGAAGGAAGTAGAAGTCAAGGTAAAGACCAAACAAAGAAAAAAAGCTGCTTGTTGCACTGACTGTGAAAGTGAAACTAAAAATCATGGCTACTCTGACCAGGCCCCTGGAGCCTTTTGATGAGAATACAGAGCAGTGGCATGTGTATACTGAGCGTTTTGAGCTTTTTGGTATTGCAAATGACATTACAGAAGCGAAGAAGGTGCCAATATTCTTAACTGTTGTAGGGGCTAAAACCTACTCTCTGCTACGCAGCTTACTACACCCTGTTAAGCCTGAGACTAAATCTTACAGTGACATTGTAGAAATCCTGGGGTCTCATTTCTCCCCAAAACCACTGGTAATTGCTGAAAGATATAGGTTCCACAAAAGAGACCAAAAGGAAGATGAAACAGTTGTACAATTTGTAGCCATTTTAAAAAAGCTAGCAGAACACTGTGAATTTAAAGAGATGTTAAATGATGCCCTGCGTGACACGTTAGTGTGTGGCCTCTGCACTGAAGCTATACGGAAGCGCCTACTGACAGGCTCAGCTTACATTACAGAAGGCTGTTGATATTGCTGTCTCCATGGAACTGGCTACAAGGGAGGCACAATACATCGGTGCATCCCCTAGGGTGCAAAAAGTGTCACAAGAACTGACCCACAAAATGGTGCAGAGTCAAGAATGTTACTGCTGTGGTAAGCTGGGTCACCAGGCATCAGAATGCTGGTGTAAGGACCTGGTGTGTCGACACTGTGGCAAAAAGGGACACATTGAGTATGCCTGTAAACAAAAGAAAAAGAGGCCTGGGGTCTGGCCGACAAAAAGAGGAACCTTGCATACCCTAGAGCAGACCCAGGATGATCAAGGTGACACCTCCTCACAAGAGGGAGTGCCACTGCATGTTTTGTCTTTGGCAGCGGGCTCACATGAATACTGGGTAACCCCCTTATTGGAGGGCAAACCTATACGCATGGAACTAGACACCGGTGCAGCTGTCTCGCTGGTTCCGGAGACTGTGTATAAGGAAAAGCTACAGCATCTTCCGCTTAAGGCAACAAAAACTGTTCTGAAGACGTATACAGGTGAAGCTGTGCCCATGTTGGGCACTATTGATGTTAAGGTGGAGCTCAATGGACAGGCGGCTAAATTGCCACTGTTTGTGGTGAGAGGTGACTACCCAGCCTTAATGGGTAGGTCTTGGCTTGGGAAGATTCAGCTGAACTGGGCAGAAGTGCACCGGATGACTAAAGAAGAAACCAGTCTAACCCCTATACTAAGGAAACATGCTGCTGTTTTTGGAGATGATTTGGGAAGTATGAAGGGAATCACTGTGACATTGAACATTAAACCTGGCAGTCCACCAAGATATCTGAAAGCCCGAACTGTGCCATATGCCATCAGGCCAAAAGTTGAAGCAGACCTGGAGCGCCTGGTCACCAATGGAGTCCTAATACCAGTTACCCATAGCTCATGGGCCACTCCTATCGTTCCAATAGTGAAGAAAGATGGCTCTCTCCGGATTTGCGGTGATTTTAAAGTCACTGTCAACCCAGTGTTGTGTGCAGAGCAATACCCGCTTCCCCGCATCGATGACCTCTTCGCAGGCCTGGCTGGGGGACAAAAGTTCAGTAAGATTGATCTGAGTCAAGCATATTTACAGATGCACGTTGATGAAAAGTCCCAAGAGCTGTTGACTATTGTGACTCATAAGGGGCTTTATCGATACTGTCGCCTACCCTTCGGAATCACATCGGCTCCCGCCCTGTTCCAGAGGGCTATGGACCAGATCTTGTGTGGCTTGTCAGGAGTTCAGTGCTATCTGGATGATATCCTGGTCACTGGAAGAAATGAAGAGGATCACTTAAAGAATTTAGAGGCTACCCTACAAAGACTGGAAGAGTATGGCCTACGAGTTCGCAAAGACAAGTGTGAATTCTTCAAGCCCTCTGTTGAATATTTGGGACACATCATCGATTCTGCAGGTCTTCATAAGGCCCCTGCAAAATTTAAAGCTATTGTGGAGGCTCCCCCACCTCGAAATGTAAGCCAGCTACGCTCATTTCTAGGACTACTGAACTATTATGGAAAGTTCATCTCACAGTTAGCCACACTGCTAAAACCACTTCATGAGCTCCTTGGGCAGAACAAGGCCTGGAAGTGGACTGAAGCCTGTGATGTTGCATTTAACAAAGCTAAGGATGCATTGTTAAATTCTGAAGTTCTAACGCACTTTGATCCATCCTTACCCCTGCAATTGGCCTGCGATGCTTCCCCTTATGGAGTGGGAGCGGTCGTGTCACACATTATGCCTTCGGGAGAAGAAAGACCTATTGCTTTTGCTTCACGCACTCTAAGCAAAGCAGAAACTAACTACGCCCAAATCGAACGTGAGGCATTAGGAATTGTTTTTGGAATTAGGAAGTTTCATCAGTACCTGTTTGGGCGAAAGTTTACTCTTCTTACAGACCATCGACCTCTGACATCAATTTTTGGACCCTACACAGGCATTCCCCCATTAGCTGCTAGTCATATGCAACGTTGGGCATTGATACTTTCTGCACACACATATGAAATCAAATATCGGAAATCCACTCTGCACGGCAATGCAGATGGCCTCTCAAGGTTGCCTTTGCCGGTCAAACATCAAGATAGTGCCCAAAAGGAAATCTTCTACTTTGAACAGGTAGAGAATACACCCATCACTGCTGCTCAGATAAAGAAGGCAACCCGCGTTGACCCAGTATTATCCCAAGTTATGGACCTGGTGATGCATGGAAAATCTCAACAAACCTCTCCGGTCTCACCCGACCTTGTTCCCTACATGTCCAGGCGGACGGAGTTATCGGTCCAATCTGGTTGTTTGTTGTGGGGGAGGCGTGTCATTATTCCACCCCTGAGATCACAGATGTTAGAACAGCTACATTCCGGTCACTGTGGAATAGTGCGCATGAAGGAAATTGCACGAAGCTATTTTTGGTGGCCTAGATTGGACAGTGCTATTGAAGAGAAGGCAAAAGCTTGTATGTCATGTCAGGGTGTAAGAAATGCACCCCAGTGGGCACCCCTACACCCATGGGACTGGCCTGAAAACCCGTGGCAACGTATTCACGTTGACTTTGCTGGCCCCCTTGAAGGAAGCATGTTCTTGGTGGCAGTAGATGCCCATTCTAAATGGCCAGAAGTCTCTATAATGCAGTCCACTACTGCAGAGAGTACTATCCAAAAACTACGAGGACTCTTTAGTCGTTTTGGTCTGCCAGAACAACTTGTGAGCGACAACGGACCGCAGTTCGTCTCTCAGGAGTTTCAAAATTTTATGAAGGCAAATGGGATACACCACATCACGTCAGCACCATATCATCCGTCCACCAACGGATTAGCTGAAAGATTTGTGCAGACAATGAAAAACGCTTTGAAATCAGCAAAGGGACAACACTCCATTCAAAAGCGTCTGGATACCTTCTTACTTTCCTATAGAAACACACCTCATGCTACGACCCAGGCTTCCCCAGCCTTTCTAATGATGGGACGACAGCTGCGCACTTGCTTTGATCTGCTGAAACCGTCTGAACCCAGACAAACTGTGCAACATCAGCAGCAATATCAAGTCATCAGACGGGCACCCAGAGCAAAAGACCGAACCTTTATCCCAGGGCAGCCAGTTTTGGCTCGGAATTATACTTCCAGAGCTAAAGGGGTCCCGGCCACAGTCATCACTCAAACAGGACCTGTTTCCTATACAGTCCGGACTGCAGAGAATCTTACCTGGCGGCGACATGTAGATCAGCTGTTGCCAGGTCATGCCAGTCTTCAGGACCCATCTGCAGTTGAGGGGTCTGACTTCACCCCTCCTGGTGAGACACCAAATCATGAGTCGCCTGTTCCTGACTGTTCTCCTCCATTACTGCCGGCAGCTGAGATACCCCTTTGCCCAGCACGAGCTGATACCACCTCCTCACCTATTCGTGCTGCGGACCCTGAGCCCCTAGTACTTTCGGGTGCAACAACACCAGAAGTTCGCTGTAATCTACCTAGAGACAGAAGGCCTCCTCATCGGCTGGATCTTTAGTTAGGGCGAACCCACGGTTATGGGGCAAAATAATCCCCAGGGTTTAGCCGGGAATGGAGGCAGTCTACCCTCCTTCTCTAGTTTAGTGTGTGTTTTATTTAGGGGATGTTCTTATTGGGGGGGAGGAATATGTTGTGTATTTGGTTGTCATGGGTTTTGTTACTATGGCAACTGAGTTAGACTATTAAGAGATAGCTCAGCCGGTTTCAACTGGCTGAGTGAGCTCTCTGTCTCTGTAAAATAAAATGGAGGTTTTGGTTAGCTGTCTGCTCTCTGGCCTCAAGTGATTGCTTCCTACACCGGCTGCCCCAAGGATACAACATCAGGTTCAAAAGAAAAGCCGAGGAAAAGGAATTCCATCCTGTATCCCCAGTGGGTCACCAGCCGGGAGAGACCCAGGGACCCTCTAATGCCCCCACAGAGACCCTGTCCCCCGAGCTGAAGGAGACACTGTTAGTGGTTATGTGGCCAGGCCCCTAGAGAGGGACATGTCACAGGCTTTGTTTATACAGCCATTGGCTAGTGCAGTGGTTTTCAAACTCTTTTTCTGGCGACCCAGTTGAAAAAAATGGTTGATGCCCGTGACCCAACGGAGCTGGGGCTGAGGGGTTTGGGGTGTGGGAGGTGGCTCAGGGATGGAGCAGAGGTTGAGGTGTGGGGGTGAGGGCTGCAGGGTGGAGCCAGGAATGAGGAGTTTGGGGTGCAGGAGGGGGGCTCTGGGTTGTGGGGGCTCAGAGCTGGGGCAGGGGCTTGGAGTGCAGGAGGGGGTCAGGGCTCTGGGCTGGGGGTTCAGGCCCTGGGGTGAGACCAGGGATGAGGGGTTTGGGGTGCAGGAAAGGGCTTCAGGTTTGGGGGGCTCTGGGCTGGGGATGAGGGGTTGGGGGGGTCTCAGGGCTGAGGCAGGGGATTGGGGCTCAGGGTTAGGGCATGGCCTTACCTTGGGTGGCTCCCGGTCAGCTGTGCAGTGGGGGTGCTAAAGCAGGCTTCTTCTTCGAGTGATTGCTCCTATGCATTCCAGTTAGATGCGCGCGTCGCGCGTGCACTGCTCTTCGGAAGACTTTTACCCTAGCAACACTCGGTGGGTCGGCTGGGCGCCCCCTGGAGTGGCGCCGCTATAGCGCAGGATATATACCCCTGCCGACCCATCCGCTCCTCAGTTCCTTCTTTCCGCCCGTGACGGCCGTTAGAACAGTGGAGCGCAGCTTAGCTGACCTTCACCTCCCTAGCTACTCGTAGTTTCTCTCGTTTAGTGTATAGTTTATAGTTGTAGTTAACTTTGTTTGTTTGTAGTATAGGATTTCTTTTCAGGGGTTCGGGGTTTATCCCCTTCCCCTCACCCGGTGCCGGGTCCGATGCCTGGTCCACAGGGTTTTACAATGCTCGGTCGGCCACAAGCCATTGCCGACAAGAGATCCTCTCCTAAGTGCCTCGAGGATTCTCAACTGACAGATAAGTGCCGCATTCGCGGGGCCTTTGATCCTAGAACAAAGGGGAGCGGGACTTTCGTCTCAAACAGCTCCTGAGGGAGGCAGCTCTTGCTCCTCCGCTCTCGGCGCTGAGCGCTGGTTAGTCTTCAAGGAGCGCTCCCTCGGCACCGGTTCCCCGGTGCCGCCAAGGCCTCCCGGCACTGGCCCTCGCTGACTCCGACGTCCACTCGGCATGGTTCCCTCTCCTGGAGGATGAAGAGGCACAATATACTTGCTGCGTCCAAGCCACCTGCTCCGCAGCCGAGCGTTATGCTCAGTCGGATCGCCCGGCACCGATGTCTGCCGCGGCACCGACAATATCCGCACCATTAACTCCAGCCAGGCAAGAGCCGTCGAGTCCGGTGCCGGAAAGCTCCCCGGTACGGACCGTGGTCGAGCTTGCTATGACGCTGCGTCCGAGCCGCCTGCTCCGCAGCCGAGCGCTATGCTCAGTCGGATCGCCCGGCACCGATGTCTGCCGCGGCACCGACAATATCCGCACCATTAACTCCGGCCAGGCAAGAGCCGTCGAGTCCGGTGCTGGAAAGCTCCCCGGTACGGACCGTGGTCGAGCTCGCTAAGACGCTGCGTCCGAGCCGCCTGCTCCACAGCCGAGCGCTACGCTCAGTCGGTTCGCCGGCACCGATGTCTGCCGCGGCACCGACAATATCCGCGCCGTTAACTCCGGCCAGGCAAGAGCCGTCGAGTCCGGTGCTGGAGAGCTCCCCGGTATGGACCGTGGTCGAGCTCGTTATGAAGCTGCGTCCGAGCGGCCCGCTCCGCAGCCCGAGCGCTCTACTACGTCGGCCTGCCCGGCACCGGTGACTGCTACGGCACCGACAGTATCAGCACTATAGACTACGGCCTCGCAAGAGCCGTCGAGTCCAACACCTGAATGCTCCCCGGTGCGAGCTGTGGTCGAGCTCACTATTCCCTCCACGCTGGGAACATTTCCACAGCGAGGGAGTTGATGGCAAGGGCAGAGCCTGCGCTGCTTAACCCCCGACATCGCCGGTGCGGGTTATATGGTCTTTTGGCGAGCCTGTCTTGCTCACGCCACCCTGCGTCGGCACCGCAGAGCAGCACCATCCCCGATCGCGGTCCCGCAATCGTTCTCGGTCCCGTCACCGATCGAGGTCCCGACGCCGCTCGTGGTCTCGGCACCGTTCTCCATTGCAGTACCTTTAGTACTCGCGGCGCCGGCCAGCGTCACGTTCGCTGGCCCGGTACATTCGGCACCGATCCCGCTCCCGGCACCGCCCCAGGCACCGAGACTCCCGTACCCACTCCTGAACGTCGAGCCTCGCGCTCTCGGTCGACCGCCCAGCACAGCTCCGGTGGCAGGTCTCGTTCTCGGTACCGGTATGTCTCCCGGTACCGATCCCCGGTGCCGAGTCGAGCGACGTCAGTTAGAGAAGGAGACTCTACCAAAGGCTCTTCAGCTCCTTCAGGGCCACCCAGTCACGCATCAGTGTTGCCACGTGCGGACACTTCATATGCGCAGTACTCTCTTTTCCGATGTGCCCTCCAGAGTCTTCCAGGAGACCTATCAGAGGTCCTTCTAGTCACCATGGGCGTACTGCCACGCCAGAGGCATACCGGTGCTCCCATCTCGCTCCGTTCCGTCGGAGCTCTGGGTGCCAGAGGCGGCAATTAGCCGTCCCCCTGCGACCAGTACGGAGCAAGCCCCGGTTCAGCCACCGGGCTCCCAGATCCCACCGGATCAGGAGGTCGTCCAGGAGTGCGAGCCCACACAGGACCCGCTTGTCCCTGGCCTTTCTTCTTCCTCCTCCCCAGCTGAGGCGGGGGCAGGAACATACTCCTCGGGCCCTCCTCTGATCGGAATGCAAGTGCATAGCATCATCCAGGGGGTACGAGTACCTAGGTACATCTAACCCCCCCCCCCCGCTCCCTTGTCGTCCAGTCCCTCAATGGGATGGAACGCCATGGCCAGCAGGCACCAGCTCCTAAATCCTAGGGGGCTAGGCGACTGGTCTTACGGGGCCGTACGATGTACTCGGCGGGGGCCCTGCCACTTTGTGTAGCAAACTAGCAAGCCCTGCTTAGCCGCTACTACGGGTGGCGGTGGGCAACTTTACAGAGTCGGTTCTTCAGAACTCACGTCAAGAGTTCGATGCCCTCCTGGATCGAAGGAAGAAGCTGGATAGAGCTTCCCTCCAGGCCTAGTTGGATGCAGCTGACTTCGCTGCCACGACCCTGGCCTCGGGTGTGGCCTCGAGGCGCATTTCCTGGCTCCGGTTATCGAGCCTTCCCTCGCAGCTGCTGTCCACTATACAGGACTTGCCCTGCACTGGCAAAGGCCTGTTCTCTGAGAAAGCTGGCCCTAGGCTGCAAAGCCTGAAGGGCAGCAGGGTCACTTTCCGCTCTCTCTTAGCATGCACACGCCGGTGCTTAGCGCCGACCTTTCCGTCCCCAGCCTCACCACTCTTACCCTGCGCCTAGACAAAGACAAGATTTTGCCAGCAGGCGTCACTTATGCGGTCGTGGGCATCAATCAGGCCCTCAAGGTTAAGGTCCTTCTAACCATCCTCGTCCCTCTTAGGGACCCCTCTCATGAGCGATTCCTCTTGCAACAGGTGCGGACGCTCCTCTTCATCGGAGCTATACAGGAGGTGCCTAGGGACGAAACCTAATCCCCTAGGCGAAGGGCGGTCTCAGACCTATCCTAGACCTGCGGGTCCTCAACAAGTTCACGCTGCGGATACGTTCCGCATGGTTCCCAGGGGGACCGTCATCCCACCCTTGGATCCCGGAGATTGTATGCCGCCCTCGATATGACGGGCGCGTATTTTCATGTCCCCATTTCTCTTCCACATTGGCTCGTTCGAGGGACCTCCGAGCCCAAGTACCAGTCCTGTGGGCATCGACACGGACCTATTCCGGTGTCTAGGCCTGATCATCAATGATAAAATCCACTCTGGTTCCCACACAGGGAATAGAATTCATTGGAGCCACCCTGGACTCCAATCTCACCAGAGCCTGCTTACCTCAGCCTTGGTTTCATGCGGTGGTAACAATTGTACAAGGTCTACGGACCTTCCCGACAACTTTGGCTCGCCCAGGCCTAGGTTTCCTGAGTCACATGGCTGTCTGCGCGTTTGTTTCGAAACATGCCAGGCTTCGCCTCTGTCCACTCCAATCGTGGCTCACCTTGGTGTACCACCCGGGCAGAGATACCACCCTGGTCGTCTCGTTCCCCTGAGCATCCTAGGCTCCTCGACTGAGAGTCAGTGCCCTCCCTGGTGTATCCAGGATGCTGTTCCATTCACCCCTCGGGTCCTCATGACGGACACCCCATCTCTCGGCTGCGTGCTCACCTGGGTCAGCTTCGCACTCACGGCCTTTGGTCGGCCCAAGAGCTGGCCTTACGCATCAGTGTCCGAGAGCTGGGAGCAGTCTGCCTTGTATGCCAGGCTTTTCAGCTGGCGGATCACCTCAGCAGATCCTTCCGGTCTCACAAGTGGTCGTTCCCTCCGGACGGTATCCATTCCGTTTTTCGGAAGTGGGTCTTTCCCCGCATAGCCCTCTTCGCTCCCGCGAGAGCGAAAACAGAGAGAAGTCCTCCTCATTCCAAGACCTCTCCCCGGGCTCAGTCTTGGAGAGGTTTCTGATGCCGTGGATGAGCCATCGGCTGTCCAATTTCCACCGTTCCTGCTGGCTTGCAGGGCCCTGCTAAAACTCCGCAGGGGCAGAGCGCACCTGATCATGATCGCTCCAGCGTATCCCAGGCAGCACTGGTACAGCAGGTCGCTACCCCTGTCGGTAGCCAACCCTATTTCCCTACCTCTTGGCCCACACCCCATTTCGCGGGATCGCAGCAAGCTTCACCACCCAGACTGGTAATCCCTGCACCTCACAGCAGGGCTGCTGTGTGGCTAAACCGATCCGAATTACATTGTTCTGCCTCGGCTCTACAGGATTCTCCTGCGTGATAGGAGATCCTCCACTCGGTTAACGTATCTCGCAGAGTGGAAGCGTTTCTCCTGCTGCTACGAAACGCACAATGTTTCTCCCGCCGAGGTCCCAATCCAGTCCGTCTTGGACTACCTCTGGTCTCAAACAGCAGCACATGGCGCAGCCCTCATTAAGGGCACTCTTGGCAGCCATCTCTCCCTTCCACCCAGCGGGGAGTGGCCACTCCGTATTCTTACGCCTTGTGGTTTCTAGATTCCTCAAGGACTTGGAGCGGTATTACCCCCCCCCCCCCGGTTGGCCCCCGCCACAACCTGGGTCTTCAACCTGGTTCTCGTCAGTTTTATGATTGCCCATTCGGGACACTGACGACATGCTCGCTGGCATACCTGTCCTGGAAGACAGTCTTCTTTGTAGCCTTTCCATCGGCCAGACGAGTCTCCGAGCTTCAGGCGCTCGCGATGGACCCACGGTATACTGTGTCTCTCAAGGACAAGTGTAGTTGTGACCGTGTCCGGCCTTCCTCCCTAAAGGTGGTGTCAGCCTCTCATATCATCCAGGATAGCTTCCTTCCGGTCTTCTTTCCGAAGCCACACTCACCGCAAGGAGAGCAACAATTGCCCTCCCTAGACGTCCATAGGGCGTCCGCAATCTATATCGAGCGGACAAAGCCCTTGCGTAACGCCCCCGAATCTTCATCGTACTGGCATACCGGACGAGGGACATACCTGTCTCCTCCTAGAGGATTTCATCTTCGATGACTGGTGCATCTGCGCCTCCTGTGTTTAGCCCATGTTCCATGGAGCCACCTTACTGCACATTCCACCAGGGCTCAGGCTTCCCTGCTGCCTTCTTGGCCCACATACCCTTTCAGGGGATGTGTCGTGCAGCTGGTACACACCTTTGCCTCATTGGCCCAAGTGTCCAGAGATGATGCAGCCTTTGGCACAGAAGTTTGCATTCTGCAGCATCTAACTCCGACCCCACCGCCTACATAAGGCTTGGGAATCACCTAACTGGAATGCATAGGAGCAATCACTCGAAGAAGAAAAGATGGTTACTCACCGTAGTAACTGTTGTTCTTCGAGATGTGTTGCTCCTATCCATTCCAGACCCGCCCTCCTTCCCCACTGTTGGAGTAGCCGGCAAGAAGGAACTGAGGAGCGGATGGGTCGGCAGGGGTATATATCCTGCGCTATAGCGGCGCCACTCCAGGGGGCACCCAGCCGACCCACCGAGTGTTGCTAGGGTAAAAGTCTTCCGAAGAGCCGTGCACACGCGGCGCGCACACCTAACTGGAATGGATAGGAGCAACACATCTCGAAGAACAACAGTTACTACGGTGAGTAACCGTCTTTTCCTGCCTGTCCTGGCACCGTGAACCGTGCTGCACCCCAGAAGCAGCCAGCAGCAGGTCCGGCTCCTAGGCAGAGGTGCGCAAGCGGCTCTGCACGGCTCTCACCCGCATGCACTGCCCCCCACCCAGCTTCCATTGGCTGGTTCCCAGCCAATGGGAGTGCGGAGCCGGTGCTCAGGTTGGGGGCAGCACGCGGAGCTCCGTGGCCCCCCTGCCTAGGAGCCGGACCTGCTGCTGGCCGCTTCCGGGGCACAACACGGTGTCAGAACAGGTAGGAACTAGCCTGCTTTAGCTGGGCAGCACCACCAATGGGACTTTTAACATCCTGGTCCGCGGTATGGACCAGAGCCGCCACAACCCAGTACCTTACATTCAATGACTAGAGGGCAGTAGAAAGCTGTGGATCAGGGGACTCTATTCCTGGCCTGGGCAAGGTAGCGGTCTAATGGTTAGAGCAGTGGGGAGGTGAGGGTAACACACTGCTGGGTAACACCAGGGACAACGCGACTTGGGGGCAGCATTAAAGGTGCTTCAGCTGCCTGGCCAGATAGTCCAATGGACCTTCTTAAATCCTTGACCCCACTGGTCACCTGCTGCTCCCCAACCGCTCTGGAGCCTTCCCCCTAGGCTGTGTCCAGCTGCACGGAACAAGAGGGGGACGAGCAGCAGATTTGCTGCCTAGCAGAGTCATCCTCTGTGATGAAGTAGGGGGGATTTTCTTAATGGTTTGCATGACTACGGTGTGTGCCTCAGTTTCCCCTGTGTGCTGTGTGTGTAAGGAGGTGGTGGAAGAGGGTTTCATAGAATCATAGAATATCAGGATTGGAAGGGACCTCAGGAGGTATCTAGTCCAATCCCCTGCTCAAAGCAGGACCAATTCCCAACTAAATCATCCCAGCCAGGGCTTTGTCAAGCCTGACCTTAAAAACCTCTAAGGAAGGAGATTCCACCACCTCCCTAGGTAACCCACTCCAGTGCTTCACCACCCTACTAGTGAAAGTTTTTCCTAATGTCCAACCTAAACCTCCCCCTCTGCAACTTGAGACCATTACTCCTTGTTCTGTCATCTTCTACCACTGAGAACAGTCTAGATCCATCCTCTTTGGAACCCCCTTTCAGGTAGTTGAAAGCAGCTATCAAATCCCCCCTCATTCTTCTCTTCTGCAGACTAAACAATCCCAGTTCCCTCAGCCTCTCCTCATAAGTCATGTGCTCCAGCCCCCTAATCCTTTTTGTTGCCCTCTGCTGGACATTTTTTCCACATCCTTCTTGTAGTGTGGGGCCCAAAACTGGACACAGTACTCCAGATGAGGCCTCACCAATGTCGAATAGAGGGGAATGATCACGTCCCTCAATCTGCTGGCAGTGCCCCTACTTATACAGCCCAAAATGCCGTTAGCCTTCTTGGCAACAAGGGCACACTGTTGACTCATATCCAGATTCTCGTCCACTGTAACCCCTAGGTCCTTTTCTGCAGAACTGCTGCCCAGCCACTCGGTCCCTAGTCTGTAGCAGTGCCTGGGATTCTTCCGTACTAAGTGCAGGACTCTGCACTTGTCCTTGTTGAACCTCATCAGGTTTCTTTTGGCCCAGTCCTCTAACTTGTCTAGGCCCCTCTGGATCCTATCCCAACCCTCCAGCATATCTACCACTCCTCCCAGTTTGTTGTTGAAGAGGACCAGGTGTGGGCTTGCCTAGGAGCTGGGACCCCAGACAATGGCCTGGTGACTGGGGCGGCCCACCCAAGGTTGGCAGGCCACCGGTTCTGGACAAAGAGCTGAGAAGAGAGGACCCCGGTGGCCTGACCAGCCAGTGAGAGAACAAAGGATGGGGAGGGGCTCCGGGTGGAGGGTATCATGGGCCTAACCCAGGCTATGGCCCCACCCATGCTCTGCCCTGAGGCTCCGCCCTTGCTCCCCCTGAGGCCGGCGGTGGCTCAGCTCAGGCCGGTGCTTGGGCCGGCCCAGGGGTCAGGGCAGCTGGGGAGGGGGGGGGGGCGGTGCTCCTCCAGCCATAGTGGGAGGGTGGGGAGTGAAGCTCGGGCTCCAGTGGGCGAGGAGGGCGGAGGGGCCTCAGGCGGAAGTGGGGGCCGGTGGGGTGAGCCTCCCCAAAGGGGGGGTTCACGCGCCTCCCCGAAGAGGAGGTTCCCGTGCCGCCCAGGGTGGGGCTGTTGGGAAGGTGAAATAGGGTGATGGGCTGGAAGGAAGGGGCTGCTGGACTAGACCCCCTCAAACCCTGCCCCCCCCACCACCACCCATCCCATCTCACCCCCCCCAAGCATCCCCCCTCACAACTCCATCGGTTGATCCCCAGCCCTGTTTCCTCTCAAATGCCCATCCCCCCCCTCAGTTATGTTGGCCGTCATCTCTCAGTGGCCCCAGCGGGCTTTGTGCCAGGCTGCCCTCTGGAAAATGGTGGCCACTAGGGCTGGGATGGAGGGGGCAGTGCAGGGAGCAGGGGAATATGGGGGGTGGGAGAATATGGGGGGAACATTGGGGGCCGGGGGGGTTGAGGCTGAAGGGTTAGGACCCGGGGCGGGGAGAGGAGCACAATGGACGCTGCCCTAAGGGGTTGTGGAGCACCTGGGTACCCCGCTCATGAGCATTTCAGGGTGAATCTGCCCCATGGCTATGGGTGGTGCTGGGGGGCGGCGCCTGCTCCTCATTCCCCCACCCCCAGCTCAGCCAGAGGTTTGGCAGGACCACAAATACCCACCCCCCACCCCATCTGCTGACCCTGACTCTGTGACAGTGGAGCCCTCCCCACCCCATTCCCTCTCCAAACACTGTCCCCACCCAGCTCCTGCCCTGTTACCCAACCCCCCTGCCCCAGCCTCAGCCCATCTCTCCTCAAACCCCATCCGCCTCCCGCCTCGCCCTCAGCTTGTCCTCCCAAACGCTACACTTTGCAGAGGATCTCACAGGCCTAGAGGGTTCAAGGGGGTTGGAAACTCTCCCCCTCACCAGCGTTACACAGGCCGGGGGGCTTGTTTCAAACCGAGCCCCTCGTTTTACTCTGTTCCTGGGCAAAGTAGCAGCAGCCGTTCAAAGGCAAAGCTTTTGGGTTACACCCACAAACATCCACTGCATGCATCCGATGAAGTGGGGTTGTAGCCCACGAAAGCTTATGCTCAAATAAATCTGTTATGGTCTCTAAGGTGCCACAAGTACTCTTGTTTTTTTTTGCGGATACAGACTAACACGGCTGCTACTCTGAAACCCACAAACAAGGAATTAAACGAGGCCTTCTTATTGAAACGGGGCTGAGCGACCACAGACAACAGCTAGGGTTGCCAGGTGTCTGGTTTTTTACCAGAACGCCTGGTCGAAAAGGGTCCCTGGCAGCTCCGGTCAGCACCGGCGACCGGGCTGTTAAAAGTCCAGTTGGCCGCAATGGCTGGCTCCGCGCAGCTCCTGGAAATGGCCGGCATATCCCTCCGGCTCCTAGGCACAGGGGTAGTCAGTGGGTTTCCGCACGCTGCCTCCCCACCCCCCAGTGCCGGCTCCGCAGCTCCTATAGGCCGTGAACCAATAGCTGGGGCAGTGCCTGAGGACAGGGAAGTTGGTGTCTAGTGCAGGTAGTTGCGTGCTGACAGGCTTGGGGGAGCTGGCGCCCGGGGCTAACTCATAACCGGGGGGAAGGTGTCCCCCCGGCCTTCCATAAATGGAGCCCAGGCTGCCTCGTCAGGCATGTGAAGGTGCTGGGGCTTCAGCCCCTGCCAGGCACGCTGGGGTCACGGTTGAAGCCCCTGTGTGCCCTGCAGGACTGAAGCCCGAACCCCACCGTTCTCCATGGGGCTGAAGCCCCAAGATCTGGTGCACTCTGTGGAGGTGAAGCCCCGAGCCCCTGTGTGCCTGCACCTGCCGGGGCTCCATTTAGGGAGGACTGGGGGGACATCTGCCCCCCTCCCCCCCGAGTTACAAGTCAGCCCTGGCATCTGCAGGGGCTCTCACTGTCAGTCTCTCAGGAGTGGGGCTCCATTTATGGGGTAAACCTGCCACCCTGATTTGTCAGCCCTGGGTGCCAGCTCCCCCAAACCTGCCAGCACCTGGCCCGTCACTGCTTTAGCCCCCACCCCCGTAGCACTAACTGCCCACTGCCTGCAGTCCACCCATCGACTACCCTGGGTATATTACACAGCATTGTATGTGTTCATTGAATAGGGGCATCTGCGGTGTGAAAACTGTTTCTCTGGAACCGGACCCTGACAATACCTTGCCCAAGAAATGTGAACCTTGAGAAAAAATAATTATCTGCCCCAGCCTAGACTTATTTAACTAGATACTTTCATGTCTTTTGGAGCACAACGCAGCACAAAGACCTTCCAGCATTGTTCTGCCAGGCCATGCATTTCTCATGGAATGAAATATGCTGCCAGCTTGTCCACGAGGTAATGGATTTAGGGGACACCTCGGCATTCCCAGATATACCCAACTAGTTTTTTCATCTTAGTCAAACACTCCCCCACCCCCCTTGTTTCTCTTGTACATTTTCTCTCTTGCAGATCTCACAACCTTATGCTGGGTATCAGGCTCTGTAATGTGAACAGATCACACTTCTGAAGTGAACAGACGTAAGGCCCAGCGAGGGAGATGTCACCTCTGGGTGTCCTGCCTGATCTCCATGGCTTTAAGAACATCTTTGCCAGTACAGATACAGAAATTATCATCTTGGTGTACATTTCGGAATGATTATGATGACCAGTAGCCTACTGGCTCCCAATAGGTACTTCACATGCCACCCTTTGTTGGACGGTTATGTATTTACCTGTAAAACTTTATGCCTCCCTTGTGCCCTCTGCCAGTGGGCACAGAGCAGTTCCTGGGTCATCCCTGTGGCCACCTCCTGCCATCCCCAAAGGCCATGGCACTAGGTGGCTGTGCGACACCCACTGCTGCCCCCTTCTCTCCCCATCCCCCTGCCAGCCACAGGGCCTTCCAGCTGTATCGTCCCCGTGGCCACCCCGTTCCACCGACGACCACAGGGTCTTCCGGCTGTGTCATCCCCATGGCCGCTCCCTTTCCCCGACGGCCACAGGGCCTTCCGGCTGTATCGTCCCCATGGCCGCCCCCTTCCCCCGACGGCCACAGGGCCTTCCGGCTGTGTCATCCCCATGGCCGCCCCCTTCCCCTGACGGCCAAAGGGCCTTCTGGCTGTATCGTCCCCGTGGCCGCCCCCTTCCGACGGCCACAGGGCCTTCTGGCAGTGTCATCCCCGTGGCCGCCCCCTTCCCCCGACAGCCACAGGGCTTTCCGGCTGTATCATCCCAGTGGCCTCCCCCTTCCCCTGATGGCCACAGGGCCTTCCGGCTGTGTCGTCCCCCCAGCCGCCCCCTTCCCCTGACGGCCACAGGACCTTCCGGCTGTGTCGTCCCCGTGGCCGCCCCCTTCCCCCGACGGCCACAGGGCCTTCCAGCCATGTAACAGCTCGGTGGGCCTGGCATGGGCGGCCAGTTGGCATGAGTTTGGTGACCTCTGACCCCAGCCTTGGTAGTACAATGACCAGAGGACCCCATCCCCCATAATACAGAGGTTGGGTTCCCAGCAGGCTGAGGCACGTTTGGGATCGGGATTCTTCCAAATTCCCCTCCCAGAAGCGTCAGCCTCCCTAAAAACCCCATGGACCGGAAGTCATTCTGCCCTCACTAAAGATGGCGGCCCGCGGACTTCCGCCCTGAACCATACCCGACCCGCGGGTCCCCGCCCCCAGCCTTTTGGAACGCAGCGTCTTCTCCGCACCGGAAAGGCGAGGGCCTGGCGGAAAGTGCCGAGCGTGTGGCGGAAAGTGCCGAGCCCCGGGTGGGCGGTGCCGAGCGTCTGACGTAGGATGCCGGGCGTCCGGCGGAAAGTGCCGATGCTGTGGCGGAAAGCGGCGAGGCTGGGAGTGGGCGGGGCCCAGACCCGGGACGGAATGCAGCCAGGTCCAATCCGTCGGCGGCGGAAGCAGCCGAAGCGCTTCCGGAAAGTGCCGAAGCCCTTCCGGAAGGAGCCGAGCGGGCCGGCCGTTGCCGACGCACCCGCAGCGGCAGCAGCCTGGGCGGCCCCGCTCCGCTTCCCCCCGGGCCCGGCAGCAGCGAGCGACCGACCCGGCCCAGCGCCGGGACCCCGCACAGGCCGCGCCGAGCCCCGCCCCCCGGGCCCGCCTGGGCTCCCGGCCCGGCCCGCCCGGCAGGATGATCAAGCTGTTCTCGCTGAAGCAGCAGAAGAAGGAGGAGGAATCGGCCGGAGGCACCAAGGGCAGCAGCAAGAAGGCGTCGGCCGCGCAGCTCCGCATCCAGAAAGGTACCGCCCGGCCCAGGTCCCTGGTACCGCCCGGCCCAGGTCCCTTCCCCCCCCCCCGGCCCGGTACCGCCCGGCCCAGTACCGCCCGGCCCAGCCCAGCCCAGCCCCCCCTCCCTGGTACCGCCCGGCCCAGGTCCCTCCTCTCCCACTTCGGTCCGGTACCGCACCGACTGGCCCAGATCCCCTTCCTTCCTCCCCGGTACCGCCCAGCCTGGATCTCTCTACCCCCATCCCGATACTGCCCAGACCAGACCCTCGTGGGGAACTGCCCGGCCTAGACCCCGCCCCGCCCCCCACTTCGGTACGGCCCAGTTCAGATCCAGCCCGGATGCTCTGACCCTGGCAATACCTGGCATGGTACTGGCTGGCCTGGCCCAAATCTTGATTGGTACCAGCCCCCTCCCTGGCCCAAATTCTCTATCCACCTGACCTGGTACCACCCGGTCCCAATATTGTCTGGCCCTAACCCACTGGTACCATCTGGCCTGGTCCAGATTCCCTGACCACCATCTGGCCCAGACCCACCTACTGGTACCACTAGGATGAGCCCAGATCCCCTCAACTCAAAAGGTGTAACCCAGCTGATGCTGCTCCTAGGGGAGAGACCCGCCCAGACACAAGGGAAACCCCACTCAGAAACGTACTAGCTGGTGCAAATCCTGGGGCAATCCACAGATTCCCCCCACCTTCAGCGAAAAGGTACTGCCTGGCTCAGGTGGGTGCTGGGAGTGGGGTGCCAGCCTCCTTCCTCCACTCTGTGCCCCCACCTAGAGCCTGTATTGGTGGGGAGAGACCCCATCCACTCATTGGGAGGCACCCGCGCTCAGACCCCATAGATGCCTCGCAATGAGGGGGAGCACAATGGGAAGATTCCCCCAATCCTACACGCACACTGGAAGGTGGCTACTCTCCCCCCCCCCCCATGGGTGAAAGCCCCTCTATGCTGTGGGGGCCCGGCATCCCCTGCTCACATCTTGGGCAGACCTCCACGTTCTCCTGCCCATTACAGAATCCCATGAGCCCGGTGATCCTCCTGCTGGGGAATGGGGAAATCCCTCCTCCTCCAAAAGGGCTTCCTGCTCATCTACCCCCACTGGGGCTCTGCTCCTAAGTTCCCTGTAAGCCGTGTGGCCGAGCAGCAGCCTATTTAGCACCAGGCAGGTACTATGGGAATCTGCCCGGGTACCGGCCAGGGGTGGGAAAAATTAAAGGGATCACTGCTCTGCTCCCCACTCCACCACTTTCTCTGAGAGCCACCCCCCCATGGAGGTCTTCCCCAATGGGGCCCATGCTCTTCACTGCTGAGGGTTCATACAGCCTCCCCAAGACATGCATACTGAGATGCCCCTGCCTACACACATGCTGGGGAGGGCTTCTCAATGCAACAGGGAGAGGAATATTCACTGGAGGGGTGGGAACAGGCGAGGGGATGGCCAGTGTGGCAGGACTCAATATGGGGGCGTTCTTGTGGAGGTCCTTAGACATGGAGGGTCTCATGGGGTTTCCCCGGTGGGGGCGGGGGCCCCCAGTGTGTGTGTGTGGCTCCCGGGGTTCCTCAGCAGGGAAAGAGGACCTCCCCTGTGTGTGTGTGGGTCTCCTGGGGTTTCCCTGACGGGGATGGGAGCCCCACCCAATGGGAACCCATGTTCATGGGAGGAGGGGTGAACCCACTGGGGGTCTCTGATGCAAACCCCACCGCATAACAAATCAGGCACACCTGCAGGCAGCGCCAGCTGTGCAAGAGTCTGCAAAGGGCAGAAACCTGGGTTCTCCCCACTTCTGGCTGTGCCCAGAAAGATACCAGGGCCCATCCCCATTTGCTTGTGTCCCAGTCTGGAGCTCCAATCCACTCTTCCAGAGGGGGCAGGTCAGTGCCCTTGGCTCCCTCTGCCCCATCGTGAGCTGATGGGGGATCCCGGCTGTGCTCCGGGGACGTGCCCAGTGAGGTTCAGCCTATGTCCTGTTGGGAACGTGTGACCCCTCCCTGGCACGTTTCTGTGCATTGCCCATCACCATGGGCCTGATCCTGCTGGGGCCCCGTCCCATGAGGGAGGGCAGTTGGAGACCCGGCGCCAGGCTGAGCTGGGACACAGTCTTAGCTCGTCCTGTTGTGTGAGTAGGGCCTGGGCAGGGCTGTGGGGCAGGGCTGAGTGCCCGGGGGCTGCTCTCAATATGGCACTTCCCCCAGTCTGCTCCCTGAGAGCCAGTGTCCTGACCCCAGCCAGAGTATCATGGACCTCCAGTGAAAAGGAGTTAGTAGGAGGCCCCAGGTCTGTCTCCCTCCCGGGTTGGGGGGCAGGTCAGGATTGTCCCACCCACTGTTGCAATGCCCCTTTCTGATCCAGAGATCTGCCCCCTATGGAGAGTGCGGTGGGCATGGGGCTCCTCCGTGGCGGGAGGGATCTGGGGTTATCCTCTGAACTGACCCATCTCTCCCTGCTTCCTTCCTGCCTCCCAGATATTAACGAACTGAATTTGCCGAAAACATGCGAAATAGATTTCTCCGACCAGGACGACCTCCTCAACTTCAAGCTAGTTATCTGCCCTGACGAGGTGAGGGGGTCCAGCATGTGGGTGGGGAGCAGGGAGTCCTGCATGCCGGGACTTGACTTTCTCTTCCTGCTCCCGGGGAAGCCCCAGCTGCTGCTCAGCTGATGGGCTCAGCCAGTGCCCAGACTCTGGTTGCTGCTTCCTGCTGGCCCTGGCCCAGGCCCAGGCTGCCAGGGGCACAGCTGGTGCTACAGCAGACCTGGGAGGGGGGAGAGGCAGCTGGGCGGCACCTCCGTGTGCATGAGGTGATGGGGTGCTGGAGCCCGAGCCAGTACTCCGGGGAGTGAGATGGGAGCAGGGGCTGCAAAAGATCGATGGCTCTGCACATGCCTCTGCTGTCCCAGCCCCAGATCCAGCCCTGCTGGTGCCCCTCATTCCTGACTATCCCTGCCACTGCTATCCCAGCTTGCTCACCACAGCGCTGCTGGCGCCCCTCAATCCTGAATATTTCCCTCCCGTTACCCCCCCGCTATCCCAGCTTGCCCACCACAGCCCTACTGGTGTCCCTCAATCCTGACTATCTTTCCCCCCCCACTGCTATCCCAGCTCGCTTACCACAGCGCTGCCAGTGTCCCTCAACCCCACCCTGGATCAGGCCCCACAATGCCAGCTGAGCTGAATGGCACGTGGAGGGAGTGTGATCAGAGCCCCTAGCTGCTGCATCTCTGTTACCCTGCACTTGGCTCCATGGGGCCAGGCTGAGCCCAGGCCCCTTGGGGTGCTGGGGGGCCCCCATGAGGATCCTCCCTTGCTGAAGGTCTTTTCTCTTTCAGGGTTTCTATAAAGGGGGGAAGTTTGTCTTCAGTTTTAAGGTAAGTCCCTTCCCTGCCTCTGGGGATTTGCATAGGAGCCTTGATTTGCACAGGAGCCTTGCCTGGCTGGGGGGAAAAGGGGGGCCCTTGGGGCTTCCCCGTGTTGGACTCTCTTCGCGCTGTGTGTGAGCCAAGGAGGGAGTGTCGGCCCCACGAATCTGGTGTCCCCTCTTCTGGGAGGGAGGAAGGTGCTATGTCTGCTCAGGAAGCTGGGGACACGCCTACAGTCCCCCAGAGCTGGCAAGAGGACCCAGGAGTCCGGGCCGCTTGTGTCTTCCTGCTGCGGAGGGAGCAGCACTACGGGTAGGGGGGATTTCAGAGCTCCTGTGAGTTGGTGGGTTCAGGGAGTCTGGGCCCAGCTGCTCTATTGTGGGGGGGCCTTGGGAATGACTCTCCTATCTGTCTGTCTGTCTGCAGGTAGGCCAAGGCTACCCTCATGACCCTCCCAAGGTGAAGTGTGAGACCATGGTGTACCACCCCAACATAGACCTAGAGGGCAACGTCTGCCTAAATATCCTCAGGTAGGGAGCGCACCCGGCCGCCCCACTCTCACTGCTACCCCCAGGCCGGTCTGGGGGATTGCCCCATCCATGCAGATCGGGGAGGAGGGTGGCCCCTCTCCAGCATCAGGATCCTTCCCTGCCCCACCTACACAGATCGGGGGTGGGGAGATATGGGGTGTGACCCGGTGTCTAGAATGGACCTCACTGAGAGTGCACGCTCAGAGCAGACTGCAAGAAACAGGGCAGGCACACGCCAAAAACTGGTGGTTTTAACTACAGGTAGATTCACCAAACCAGTAGCAAATGAGCTGCAATACCACACCGGTTAATAAGAAGCCCAACACAGCCCTCTTATAGGCGTTCCAGCCAGTGGTTCCCATCCCAACAAACTGGTCTGATATAGTGAGAGGTTACTGAAAACCCAATTCACCCTGTGTGAGGTTCCACCAGTCCCACACCGGGTCAGAATGTATCTCAGATCGTACCCGGCTATCACTCTGTCAGCCAATCCTTAGTAAACTAACTGAGAATGTATTAATAAAAATAATAGTTATAAATGGTTAAACGATCGTATACATACAAATGATTGCGAAGTCCTGACCACAGGCTCGTAGCAGTGATGGAATAGACGGCTGGCTTGGAAAGTCTCTCTGGTAACATCCAAAAGATTGGACGGTCTTCAGTCCGTTGTTGAAAATGCTCCTCTTAGAGCAGGGGAGGGCAAACTTTTTGGCCCGAGGGCCACATTGGGTTGCGAAACTGTACGGAGGGCCGGGTAGGGAAGGCTGTGCCCCCAAACAGCCTGGCCCCTGCCCCCATCCGCCCCCCTCCCACTTCTCGCCTTGTGACTGCCCCCCTCAGAACTCCTGACCCATCCAACCCCTGCTGCTCCTTGTCCCCTGACTGCCCCCTCCTGGGAGCCCCCCCACCCCCATCCAACCCTGCTTGCTTCCTGCCTCTTATTCACACCCCCGCCCCCAGAGAGGCCCCTGGGACTCTCACGCCTATCAACCCCCACCCCGATCTCCCCTGCCCCCGCCCCGAACCTCTGCCCCACCCAACCGGCCCCTGTCCCCTGACTGCCCCCTGGGACTTCCTGTCCCTTATCCAACCCCTCCCTGCCCCCTTACCATGCTGCTCAGAGCGGCAGGAGCTTGCAGCCCTGCTGCCCAGCCAGAGACAGCCACGCAGGAGCCTGCGGCGGGCCAGAGCGCTGGCAGTGTGGTGTGGTGAGGTGAGGCTGTGGGGGAAGGGGGAGGACAGCAGGAGAGGGGCTGGGGGCTAGCCTCCCCGGCCGGGAGCTCAAAGACTGGGCAGGACGATCCCACGGGCCGGATGTGGCCCGTTGGCTGTAGTTTACCCACTTCCCTCTTACAGGAAAGAGGCAAACTGGAGATGTCTCAGGTGCCTTTTATATCCTCTGCCATGTGTATGGAAAGTTACTGTCCCAAACAAAGCCTAGAGCCTGTGTGTATGGACAAAGATGGAGTCTGAGATCACATGTCCACATCACCTGCCCTTACATGTTTTACTGAATCACAGGGGTGGCCACTGGCTCCTTGCGCTCTGAGGTGTCCTCCGGAAGAGAGTTGGTTCTTCTGAGTAGTCCATTCACAATGGGCTGGGGAGACTGAATGTTAACTACCTTGTGGGTGTTACCCGAAGGACAAACGCATGTGGGATACCGATAACTAGCCAATCTTCACACCTTCAGATGCCGTGGTGATCCGTGGATTTAACCAGGATAATTGTATTTGACTTTTCCATTGACACCTCACATGATAGACTCGGTATAAGATTTGTTGCAATTGTATAACAGTGGTAGCAACTGCTACAAATGGTCATCTTCAATCCTACAGCATCACGGGGGGAATCCCCTGTGGCCCACCCCCATGGAGCTGGGGGAGAGGGATATGGGGGATCCCCTGTGGTCTGCCCACAGGGAGGGGGGAGGGATATGGGGGATTCCCCTCCAGCAGTACTGCCCTTCTCCTTACATACAGGTTTTGGGGCAACCCCTCCTCCCATAATCTCCATGATCCCCACCCCCCAGTCAGATTCCAATGTGATCCCCACCCCAAAACCTCCTCCCCCCCACTTGCCACCTGTCTGGCTCTCCTCCCCAGTCAGAACCTGGGATGATCCCCTGCCACCCAAGTGTGGTGTCGCTCCTCTCCTGGGCTTGGCCGCAGGGTCCTCACTCATGGCTCTTTTCTGCCCCGCAGAGAGGACTGGAAACCCGTACTAACAATAAACTCTATAATTTATGGTCTGCAGTACCTCTTCTTGGTGAGTACCGGATGGGGGTGAATGTTTCACCTGCACCGCTGGAGGGTGGGGGACAGGTGTGTGTGTGGGGGGGACATGTTGTGGGGGCCGTGGGGCAGGAGGCGGGAGGGACCTGGTGTCCCCTGCACTGTTCGGGGTGGAGGTAGCCCTGGCATTTCAGCAGGGCTGGGAAGGGGCGTGGTTGCTTCCTGCAATGTGTTTGGAGGCTGGTCGTGGGGTGCTGATCTCTGTCCTCTTGCAGTTTGGGGGAGCGGTGGGGTGATTTCTTCCTAGGGTCTCTGGGCAGGCTATGGTGTGTGTGTGGGGGCAGTCCCCTGAGAGCCGAGGGAGGCACTGGCAGGTTACTCTGTGCCAGGGCTGGGGGGGTTGGCGTAGCTGTGTGCTGAGCTGCCTGCAGTGCCATGCTCCACTCCGCATGGCCTGTTGCCTGGCAAGGCCCCGGGGCCGGCTCTCCTGTGGGTTTCCATCTCTTCAGGTCCCTGGTGCTCTGCTCGGCCCTGCCCAGGGCTCCCTCACCCTGGCGCAGGCTGGGTGCCCTGTGGCTCTTCCCGCGGGCATGACTGGTTGCTGTGTCCTTGGGGGGCGGAGCTGCCACCCAGCCTGGGGCAGCCTTCCAAGAGCCCATTGCGCACCATTGGGATGTGGGGTCTCTCCTTTGGCTCAGCTGCTGCATCCCTGGTGCCTTGGCCTGACTCTGACACAATTGATGGAGGCTTTGGGGGGTCCTGGAGCTTCCCCTAAAGACTCTGGTCAACCTGATGGGTGCAAAGAGCCGCCCAAAAGGGGACAGGGGGCAACGGGCTGAGCAGCATCTGCCAGCAGCCTGAAATGGGTGAGCTTGGTGGACTGTTAACCCTGAACCCTAATGACAGGCAGCTTTAAATAGTAGCATCGTGAAATATTTCGCTGCCGTTCTCTTGAGCAGAGGCGTTCAGCAAATGTGCTTCTCCCCACAGCCTCTTATCTGTCTCTTTCTTGAGGCAGTTCTACAGTCGATTAAAATCCCCAGGGGCAGAATCAGTGGAGTCCAATGTAACCTTAAAATACATCCTGCAGGTGGAAATCAATACACACATTCCCGTCTATCCCTCCTCTCTCCCCCCATCACTGTGGTAGTTGAGCACCTCACAATCTTCCGTGGATTTATCCTCACACAGCCTTGTGGGGCAGGGCTGGGCCGTTATACCCATTGTACAGATGGGGCAGTGAGGCACGGGGATGGCTGGTCACACAGGGGCAGTGACAGCGCAGGGAAGAGATGATGCAGCTCCCAAGTTCTCTAACCATTGGGCCATCCTGCCCCTTTAATGGACAGCAATGGCACGATTTCCAAGGCCCTGCAGAGTGCAAGGGGATTAGGTCTGAACTCTGCCCTGTCGCGTGCATTCCAAGGAGGCTGCAGGATAAAAGTCCCGTGATGTGCTAGCTTGTAAAGACACCCTCTAACTTCCTTAAAAAGAAACCGATGCTTCTCCTTGAGTTTAAGACCAGGAAGAGACCATTAAATCTGGGCTGACCTCCATACAGCGAGGTTTGGCAGACCTCGATTGTTGGTGTTTTGTAATTTTGATGGATCATGTTGGTTTTTCTTTTACGCATTTTTTCAATTTTTATCCATTTCAGTGTTGACAGTTTTCCAAAATGACGGGGTTTAAGCGTTTCTATTGTTTACAATTTTCACACGTGTAGAAAATGATTGGAGAGGGCCGGACAATTATGTAGTGACCTTAGACGCTGAGATTTGAAGTTAGTTTTATCACTGTTAAAACCTAGTTGTCCACATATGTCAAATGATACAAAGTAAATAGCCTGAAATCAAACTCCAGTGAGTTCTTAAGCAACATTTTTCTTTCTTTGCCTCCTGTAATTTTTGATGCTCAATGGAAATGTTTTTCATTGGTTGGTGGATGCGCGGCGACAGTGCCGTTTACTGACACTTGCCAATTGCGATGTGATCCTGCCGAGCTGCTAAATTCCATCCTCTCACTGCTGCACTGAGCCCAATAACCTGAGTTTGGCTAAAGCATCTCCCAGGAAAGGGATCTGGGCTGGATCTGAAGCCATCAGGAGACAGAGAATCCATCGCTTGCCTTGGTAGTTGGTTCCAGTGGTTAATGGCTCTCACACTGTTAAAGTTTTGTGCCTTTATTTCTAATTGGAATTTGTCTGGCCTCAGCTTCCAAACCTTCTTGTTCTGCTTTTCCCTGCTAGATTAGAACCTTTTAGTGTGTGCGCTGGAATCTAGTCTTTTCACAGTGCAATGGTTTGGGGGAGGGGGTCCATGGGAACAGCCTCCAGCCTTCCCTGAGCTTGGCCTTGGTTCTGAATCTGCACCACAATGGGTCACACACAGCACCCCCTCGGCCTCAGCAGCTGTTTGGAGCCTGATTCCGGGTGTGAGCCTGGCTGGGTGTGAGCCTTCCCCTTTCAAAGTGACCCACAAAGGGGTTTAAAAACCAGAAATGGGGCTTGTCCCCTCACACACATTTCTAGTGAATTTTGGAGATTTTTCTCCATGTTTTTTCCACCTTAAAAAGGTTGGGAATGTCAGATCTGGGTTTTCCTGGTGTAGGCTGGAGAATCTATGGGAAGATTTTTGGGATGTTTCTTCTGTGGGGGGGGCTGATGTTTTAACAGTGCTGACCTTTCTCCAAAATGGTCTTCAGTCATTGGAGTTAAATGGATCTTGAATATTTGACATAACTATGGGTTGTTTGCCTTGTTGTGGTCCAGGGTATCAGAGAGACAAGGCAGGTGAGGTAATATCTTTTATTGCAGTGGCTCTCAACCTTTCCAGACAACTGTACCCCTTTCAGCAGTCTGATTTGTCTTGAGTACCCCAAGTTTCACCTCACTTAAAAATGACTTGCTTACAGAATCAGACCTAAAAATATAAGTGTCACAGCCAATAGTTCTGACAAATTGCTTCATTTTCATTTTTACCACATAGTAAAATAAATCAATTGGGATATAAATATTGTACTTATAGTATATAGAGAAGTATAAACAAGTCATTGTATGAAATTTTAGTTTGTACTGACTTTGCTGGCGCTTTTTATGTAGCGTGTTGTAAAACTAGGCAAATATCTAGATGAGTTGACGTACCCTCAGAAGACCCCTGTGTACTTCCAGGGGTGCACGTACCCCTCGTTGAGAACCATTGTTTTATTGCACCCACTTCTCTGTGAGAGAGACAAATTGGCCTGCCAAATCCAGGGTTGGGGGCCATCTAGGGAACGGGGGTAAAAATTTGTCTGGGAATTGGTCCTGCTTTGAGCAGGGGGTTGGACTGGATGACCTCCTGAGGTCCCTTCCAGCCCTGATATTTTATGATTCTGATAACTTGCTAGCGTACACAGAGCTCTTCTTCAGATCTGGGAAAGGTTCTCAGGTGTAACAGCTTAATACAAGGTGGAACAGATTGTTTAGTATAAGGAATTAATTAACAAGGGACCCATTCATAGTGAAGTAGTCTATTAACACCTCTGCAGTTATAGGACCAAAAAGGTGGGTTAGTGGGTAACAGATTGTTATAATGAGCCGTAAATCCAGTGTCTTTGAGTCCATGATTTTTCGTGTCTAGCAGAGTTATGAATTTAAGCTCCCAGGCTCATCTTTTGAAGGTGTTGCAGAGGTTTCCTTAGAGGACGAGAATCGAGAGGCCAGATGCAGAGTCAAGTATCAGGAGGTAGCTGTGTTAGTCTGTATCTACAAAAACAGCAAGGAGTCCGGTGGCACCTTAAAGACTAACAGATTTATTTGGGCATAAGCTTTCGTGGGTTTCAGTTGCATCTGAAGAAGTGGGTTTTTTACCCACAAAAGCTTATGCCCAAATAAATCTGTTTAGTCTTTAAGGTGCCACTGGACTCCTTGTTGTTTCTGCAGATACAGAGTGATCGCTGTGTGAAAAGTGTTTGCTCAGAGATAAGGGTGGTCTTGTGTCTCACCGTTTTTCTGTGCGAGTTCATTAGCAATCATAGTGATTGTCCTGTTTTGCCCATGTAGTTGTTGTTGGGGCGTGTAGTGCACTGGATGAGGTACAGCACATGTAATAGGCGTGTGTACAATCCATGGGACAGGGCCCAAGATGGCGGCGGTGGCGGAGGAGCGGCTCCTGTCGGAGGGGAAGGAGGCGCCATGGGCTTGGCGTGCCTCTCCCCGGCGCCCTTGGAGCGGCTCCCTCAGAGCAACGTGCTGGTGGGGCCGCCCATCGTGGCCATCGAGAGCATCCTCAGCTTCCTCTCCTAAGGCGAGATCAGCCAGCTCCACCTGGTGAGGGGCGGGGCTGAGGGGGGCTGGGTCATCAGCTCCTCCTGGTGGTGGGCGAGGGGGACCGGGAAGGCAGCGCAGGGGAAGGGGGGAATATCAAGCCAGGGCCCGATTGAACCTACGGCCCTGCTGCAGGTGCCCCCTGAGTCCGTCATGTCTGTCCCTGCTGCTGGGAGGGTTGGGGTGAAATCCCCCCACCCTCCCGCCCGGGTTTTGTCTAATGCAATTACTCAGGTCTGTCTGGAGGAAAAGGAGGTGGGCGGAAGGGGAGAGGGGCCCACTGTCACCATCTCTTGCAGTCTGATGTCGCCAGCTGGACCGATCTTACCTCAGTACTGTGCTGGAGTTGTGGAAAAGCCAGGCAATTCCCCCCACCACCACCACTTCTGTTCAGCAGCTTCTTAGTTGGGGTCTGTCCCTTCCTCCCCCCACCCCCCCCCCCCGGCAAATAAGAGCCCGTGTGTTAAGCGTTTTGGTTTATTTGCCTTGGGAGGCATCCTATTTGTTTGCTCATCAGTTTCCTTACTTAATTGTTACATTCATCTCCTGTATGATTTAATTGGGGATTGGTCCTGCTTTGAGCAGGGGGTTGGACTAGATGACCTGCTGAGGTCCCTTCCAACCCTGATATTCTGTGACTGGCGGGTGCTTGCGTGGGGTAGTTATCCTCCTAGCAGTGAAGATACAGCTGCAGGTTTTGCATCAGTTGTTCTGAGAGGGTCTGGTGCTGCTTTGAGTGGGTGGGGTGCCTGCTTCTGATGGATGTGGGGGGCTGTTTGCAGACCAGGGGATGGGGTTCGGGAAAGATTTCTTTCTGGATGTGATCCCCATCCAGTATGGGTTGTGATTGTTACCTGATATCCCGTGTGGACCCTGGAGCGGTAGGAACAACCAGGGGTGTGCCGTAGGAGTGTCTTTGTTAGACACGGAAAGTCAATAAAGACACTGGATTTATGGCTTATTACAGCAACCGATGACGCGCTAACCCTCCTTTGTCCTACGCCTGCAGAGGTGTGTTAAGTGCCCACTTCACCTTGAATGGTCTCTGACAACATAATTAGAGGTAACCCTGCAGGGATTTCAAACAAGCTGACTGTGGCCTGGGCTACATGCAGAGATTGTACCACTGTCACTCCGTCAGCTAGAGGAGTGACGTGTTATGCGCGCACTGACAGTGGTATGACCTTAGCCTGGCTGCAGTTATACTGTCCTATACCACTATAATGGCATCCGCTGCATGTGATGTACTGCGTTAACTGTAGCGGGGTAGTTGGTGATACAACTTTCTGTTGTTCGCTAGCGCTGATCTAGAGCTTGACAAAGGAGGTCAGTATCCACCCCCATTTTACAGGTGGGGAAACTGAGGCACTGACAGGGGCGATGGCGAACCAGGAATAGAACCAGGTGTCTCAGAGTCTCCTTTGGTTAAAGTGAATGGAGGTGAGGGACGCAGCGAGGGGCCCACGGAAGTGAGACTAAGGATTGTTTTGCGGCTGAACTCGGGGAAGGACGGTAGGGCTGGCGTGTGGCAGGGGGGTGCAGCCCTGACTTGAGGGGGGGGTGGTGATCAGGGTCATGGCAAGCCTCTAACTCTGTCTCCTCCCCGCCCGCAGGAGCCAAACCCTGAAGACCCCCTGAACAAAGAGGCTGCCGAGGTCCTTCAGAACAACAGACGCCTGTTTGAGCAGAACGTGCAGCGCTCCATGCGAGGCGGCTACATAGGCTCCACCTACTTCGAGCGTTGCCTCAAATAGAACTGACCAGCCGCCCCCACCCCTCCCACGAGGGACTCTGCCAACACCGCTGCCTTCAGCCACCGGGGGGCATGGGAGCCTGGCACCGGCAGGGCCCCCCTCGCTGCTCACGGCCTCTGCCCCTGGCAGCCTTCCCCCCACTCCCGCTGGAGGGGAGGTGGCTGCTGAGGGATGGGGCAGGGCTTACATTTGCATCCCCTGCCCCACCCATACAGCCCCCTCTTCCCTATTGGTCGCTCTCCTGCTGGTTTCCCAGCACGCTCAGGCCCCGAGCAGAGCGCCCTCTAGCCGTGGCCCAGCGTGAGCGCACTGGCTCCTCCCCCTGGCTTCGCAGAGCACATCTATTTATTAGGCGGGGGGCTGCAGCAGGGGTGTAGGGCAGGCCGGGGGTGCATGCAGTCCTGCCGTGGGGGGGGCCGGGCCCGCCCCTCCCCTTTTACATCCCTCTTGTGTCTGGTTTTTAAAAACAAAGCGCCCCACTTACAGCAAAGCGAAGGCTGATTATCCAATGGGACTGGGCTGGAGGTGGGGCCGGGGCTGATCGAACCCCGCCCCCTTCTGCCCCAGGCCTCACCCCCCCAATGAACTGGTTCTTTGCCACGCTGGGGCCTCCTGCCAGCCCCGGGGCCATGAAGCCACTGTACTCTAGCGTGTCGGGTTATTAAAGGGGAATGTTAGCACACCTCACTGCCCAGGGCCTGTCTGTGCCTTATTGCTCCGCCGCCCACTCCTCGAGGGGCTGCCCACCCAGCTGCCCCTGCAGGGGGCACAGGAGTCCATATCTCCCCCCAGCCTCCCCTCCCTGCTTAGAATCATAGAATATCGGGGTTGGAAGGGACCTCAGGAGGTATCTAGTCCAACCCCCTGCTCAAAGCAGGACCAATTCCCAACTAAATCATCCCAGCCAGGGCTTTGTCAGGCCTGACCTTAAAAACCTCTAGGGAAGGCGATTCCACCACCTCCCTAGGTAACCCATTCCAGTGCTTCACCACCCTCCTAGTGAAAAAGTTTTTCCTAATATCCAACCTAAACCTCCCCCTCTGCAACTTGAGACCATTTCTCCTTGTTCTGTCATCTACTACCACTGAGAACAGTCTAGATCCATCCTCTTTGGAACCCCCTTTCAGGTAGTTGAAAGCAGCTATCAAATCCCCCCTCGTTCTTCTCTTCTGCAGACTAAACAATCCCAGTTCCCTCAGCCTCTCCTCATAAGTCATGTGCTCCAGCCCCCTAATCATTTTTGTTGCCCTCCGCTGGACTCTCTCCAATTTATCCACATCCTTCTTGTAGTGGGGGGGCCCAAAACTGGACACAGTTCTCCAGATGAGGCCTCACCAGTGTCGAATAGAGGGGAATGATCGCGTCCCTCGATCTGCTGGCAGTGCCCCTACTTATACAGCCCCAAATGCTGTTAGCCGCCTTGGCAACCAAGGCACACTGCTGACTTAGCCCCAGCAGCAAGATGGGCCCCAGGCCTCTGGCCTGCTGTGCTGTTTGAAGTGGCTAGTGGGTAAGAAGTGGGGTTGACCCCCCCTGCTCCCCAGCACAGCGGGTAGCTCCTCCCTCTCTGCGCACTTCTGCGGCTGGCTTAGAAACCGCCAAGCCTTGTTGGTGGGTGTTCGCTGCCCCGGGGCTGCCCAAGCAGGCCTGAGAGAAGGACAGATGTGCAATGGTGGAGGGGTAAAGCCATAATATGGGCTCATGAGATGCAACTGCTGCCCCCTCCTGGCTAGGAAGGGAAGGGCTGATCTCTGGTGCCAGGGTGAGACTCAAGTGGCCAAGAGGGGGCCCAGCTGCCTGGAAGTGGGGGATGGGTATCCAGCCTCTGGCTGAGTCACTGTTGCCTCTTCCCCTGCTGCGGAGCTGCCTGGGGCTCAGCATGGAGGGAGAATTCCCCATCAGAAGGAAAGTGTAGGGCGGGTGGGTGGCCTGTTCCTACAGCTGCCTGGCTCGTGGTAGCCAGTTCTGTCTGCATGTAACCTGCAGCCTGGGTGCTGCAGCAGCTTCTGTGGGATCCTCTGCCCCTGTGTGCACCCTCGGAGGGGAGAGAGTGGAGCCAGCTGCACTAAGGGGGTGGTGGTTGGGGGATGTTTGCAATCTAAGCTCCTTTACCTGCTTCCTGCAGGTTCTGGGCCCTGCTGCCGACCCGCCTTCCAGGCACCCTGGAGGGCTGCCTTTGCTCCTCTCTGGTGGGGTGTGGACTGAGCTCTGACATGACCCCTTGCCGAACCAGCACCGTGTGGGTGACTTGGTGGGGGTGGCGATCCCTGTGGCAAGGAGGCTGCCAAGAAGCTGGGATCGGGCCTCGTCGCCAGGCCTGAGGCAGTGTGAAATGTTGTCTCCCCATGTCCCACAGGGGCTGAGCCATGGTGGCGGGGGGCTCGGTTCTGCATGGAGCAGGGCTGGCGGATGAGGCGGAGGGGTGGGGGCTGTGAGGGCAGTTTCCTGCCCAGGAGCAGGGAAGTGTCACTTTGCTGTCCTGTTATCCCTCACGCTGGGCTGTTTGTGCTGGAGCCCCGCTCGCAGATGAAGTGATTTTTTCCCCCCCTGCCCTGACTGGGCAGCCCCTTGTCCCCTTGTCCTCACTGGGCTGAGGATCCAGGGGTGCTAAGGTTGGACGGGATGGTTGTGATCATCTCGTCCCATCGCTGGCCAGCCCAGGCTCTCACGCCGCCGCTCCCCTGGGTGGCCTCTGGGGAGATGGGGGTCGGCCCTTGCATTGCTGTGGCTGGTGTACTGCTTGTGTGTGCAGTTCTGATGCAAGGAAGGCCCAGTCCCTGCCCAGAGGGGCTTCTAGCCCTATGGATCCAGAGCCCTGGTGACTGCTGCTGTCACTGGGCCCTGGGATGAGGCTGTGTAGCAGCCAGGGGCTAGGTTGGGTGAGTGGGAGTACGGCTGCCCCAGAGGGATGCCAGGACCTGGTAGGGAGCCACATGCTTCAGAGGGCTGTGGGGGGAAGAGCCAGGGGATGACCCAAGTGTGTATATGGCCCAGGGACCACTTGGGAGAGGAAATGGGGTTTATAAGCCCCTCCCTTGGGCAGGTGCAATGATCATGAGGCGAGAGGAACCAGGGGAGGGGGGTGTCAATTTTGATCCAGCAGTGACCCTGCAATAACAGCATTTGGTTCCTGCAGCTCCCCACCCCCATAGCCTTGCCCCAACTTGTCCCCTTCCCCCCACTACCAACCCCCCCACCCCGCTTCCCACAGAATCTCCTCAATTGGGCTCCTCCTTCCCACCCTGCCCCAGCTTGTCCCCTTCCCCAGCCCCCGGCTTCCCACACAAATTTCGCCGCTGGGCTCCTGCTTCCTAGCCCGACCCATAGTCCCCTCAACTTGTCCCCTTCCCCACTCAGCATCCCCCACTAACCAGCCTCCTGCTTTCCACACCACCTCAACTGAGCTCCTGCTTCTCCCTGCCCCAGACCCCCTGCATCATAGCCCCACGCAGTCCTGTCCCCTTGACCCATTTCAACCCCCACTTAACCTGCCTCCCAGACAGACTGTAGCCCAATCCAATCACCCCAGCCTTCTCCAATGTATCCCCTGCCCTCACCTCCCTCCCATCCTGCCACCAGCCCCTTCCCCTCTGCTCTATCCAGCCCCTTCCTCTGCCCCTTCCTCTGCCCCAGACTTCTATCAGCTCCCTGCCCAATGCACCCCAGCTTCCACACCCCTCCCCCTGCTCCCACTCCACTCACATCCCAGCCCCTCCCTCTGCCCCACCCTAGGATTGCAAGGTGTCCGGTTTTCAACGGGAACTCCTAGTCAGAAAGGGACCCTGGTGACTCTGGTCAGCACTGCTGACCGGGAAGTTAAAAGCCCAGCTGGTGGCACATCAGGGCTCCTGGGAAGTGGCTGGCATGTTCCTCTGGCTCCTACATGTAGGGGTGGCCACAGGAGCATCATTTGCTGCTCCTGCCTGCAGGTGCCTCCCTGAGTGCTGGCTCTGCAGCTCCCATTGGCTGGGAGCTGTGGCGGTAGCATGCCTAGTTCCTTGGTTGCCCCTCCGCCTAGGAGCCGGGGCCCGGAGGGACATGCCCGCGCTTCCTGGGAGCTGCCTGAGGTCAGTGCTGCCTGGAGCCCTCACTGGCTCCTGCACCCCAATCCCCTGCCCCAGCCAGGAGCCACTTCCTGCACCCTGAACCCCTCATTTCTGGCCCCGCCCTGGCTCCAGCACCCCCTGCTGGGGTGACCAGACAGCAAGGGTGAAAGGTGGGGGTGGGGGGGTAATAGGAGCCTACATAAGACAAAGCCCCAAATATCGGGTCACAAGAGCGGGGCAGTGGGTCACCCTACCCAGGCCAGAGCCCGCAGCCCCTCCCCCATCCCAATCCCCAGCCCCGAGGGGGGGATGGAGTGAGTGGGGGCGGAGCCTCGGGAAAGGGGCGGGGCTGAGGGTTCGGTTTTCTCCCATTACAAAGGTGGCGCCTCACACTCCCCCGGCCCCCACCCGCCATCGCCCTCAGCCCCTCCCCGTGTCTCTCCTGCTGGGGGCGGGGCGCTAGAGCGCGGGGGTGCCCCTCTAGCCCGCCTCTCTGTGCTCTGCCGGAGGGCGGGGTCGCTCTGCGCTTGCTCTCGATGGTGACTTCCGGGAGGGGGACGCGCGCACACACACACACACACTCTCTCTCTCTGTGGTACCCGCGGGGGCGGGGCTCCGCCCACCACCACCGTCACCTGACGCCCCGCCCTTCGCGTGCTCTGTGACGTCATCGGGGCCAAGGCGGAAGTGAGAGAAGGAAACAGACTGACCGAGAGCGGCGGCAGCGGGTGAGACCCGGGGGGTCCCGGGTGGGGGGGTCCTGGGGGGGGTGTCTCCGCCTCCTTCATTTCCGTGGGGCGCGCGGGGTCAGCGCTGCTTCCCTCCCCCCCGACATGGGGGCCCCGCTGGGGGAGTCCGGCCCGGGGCCGCCGGGCTGCGCGGGTGGGGGGTTGGGCCAGCGTGGTTGGGGGGGTGCAGGGAGGAGAAGTGGCGCATAGTGGGGTGGGGCTGAGGCGTGGGGTGGGGCACAGTGGGGGTGTAGGCGGTGGGGCAGGGGCTGGGGCGTAGGGTGGGGCACAGTGGGGTGGGTGTAGGCGGTGGGGCAGGGGGCTGGGTGTAGGTAGACGCTGGGTGCAGGGCAGAGGGGTGGGGAGGGTTGGGGCATAGTGGGGGGGGTAGAGGGGCGGGCTCTGGAGGGACCAGATGTGGGAGGGGACCAGGTGGCTTAATTGAAATCACCTCATGTGAAGCCTCTATTAAAACCATCGATTTTAATAAAACTTTTCTCTTTGGGTGCCAGTAATTTTTCAGAGTGGGGAGGGATAGCTCAGTGGTTTGAGCATTGGCCTGCTAAACCCAGGGTTGTGAGTTCAATCCTTGAAGGGGCCATTTGGGGAACTGGGTAAAAATCTGGGGATTGGTCCTGCTTTGAGCAGGGGGTTGGACTCAAACCTCCTGAGGTCCCTTCCAACCCTGATCTTCTATGAGCTACCCTGGTTGGGGGTCACTAGACACATTTACACATATCAGTTTACAGCTAATGACAGAGCTTGGACACTGGAAGTGGGACATGTTTGTGCTACCTAGGAGGGCTCCCTATAATTATATACATTTAAGTAACTATGTAGCTTAATACTCTCAAATTCTTATGAATTAATTGGTCTTTTCCACTATGTTAGCAAATAGCAAATGCCAAATTGCTTATCTCCTAGAGAATTAACTGTTCACTCAGGATTTGTGTCAAGCTGCATTTGGATGGTAACTGGAGTTTAACTGCCCGCACAAAACATCTAAAATGTACTTTTATTAACCAAAACAGCCCTAAATGCTTTAGATCCATAAATATCTCATATCAGAACAGTTTTCATGATTACAGCAAAATGATTCATTATTAACCAGAGGGTTTAATTGTCCTCAGTGAATTAAACCGATTATTTCAAATCATCCTGGGGGAAAATTTTCAGATGTTCCCAAGTGAAAGTAGAGTGAGCTTAAGTTCCTACTTCCCTCTCTTGAAAATGAGTCTCCTAAATAGCTGGTTTCAGAATAGCAGCCGTGTTAGTCTGTATCTGCAAAAAGAACACTGAGGAAGTGGGTTCTAGACCACGGAAAGCTTATGCTCAAATAAATGTTAGTCTCTAGGGTGCCACAGGTACTCCTGTTCTTTTTCATAAATAGCTAGCAGCAAATATCTCCAACGACTGGTGATGGGACACTACATGGGTAGGGAGTTACTACAGCAAAATCTTTCCCTGATGTCTGGCTGGTGGTTCTTGCCCACATGCTCTGGGTCTAACTGATCGGCATATTTGGGATTGGGAAGGAATTTTCCCCGGGGCCAGATTGGCAGAGACCCTAGGGGTTTTTTGCCTTCCTATGGGGCATGGGTCACGTGCAGGGTTAAACTAGTGTATATGGTGGACTCTCTGGAACTTGAAGTCTCTAAATCATGACTGGAGGACTCCAGTAACTCAGGCAGAGGTTAGGGGTATATTACAGTAGTGGGTGGGTGAGGTTCTGTGGCCTGCAATGGTTCCTTCTGACCTTGAAGTCTATGAGTCTGTGATTACTTTGAGCCATTGGGCTGTATTTATAAAGCTTGACCTCAGGTGTTTGGTATCTCCTCCCCAGCCAGTTCTTTGTGTAGAAAAACCACCTTGAATGCAGTGTTTTTGGCAGAGGCTCTTGGATTCAGCATAATTACTTTATATTTAAGCATTTGAAGAGATTATCATAAGTTCAGGCCTTAACATACTTGGTATTAAATTCAGATTTTGTTTTAAAAAGAAAAATATATTATAATTTATTATAATTATATTTTAACACAAAATAAAACAAATTCTGGTTTAAATTAAAAAAAATCCTATTTCAGCAAAACATATTGGTTTTTATCCAGCCTGGCTTGGGGGTTTGGGGCCTGGAGCACTTTGATGGGAGCAGGGGGTCTTGGGGGCATAAGTCTTCCTAGGCCACCGAGGCTGTGCCCTCTCCTGCAGTGGCACTGGGCTCCATTCCCTCTGGCAGCGTGTCCCGCCAGAGCAGTGACCCAAACCCAGGCCTCAGCGAGACCTTTCCACCACCACTAACCTTCCCCTCCTGTCTCTGCAGCTCGCTCTGTGTGTGCGTACCTGACTCCAGCGTTTCCTGCCTCCTCCAGCCGCCACCCCCTGTAACGAGCCTGCTTTCTCCCCTGGGTGAGTACTGTGCTAGCTGGCCCTGAGCGCCTCCTGGGGTTGGGGGTAGTGATTCCCCTTTGTTCTCGAGGGCAGCGCTGCCAGCAGCTGGGATCAGCTGTGGCCCCTAATCAATGGGGTGGGGTCTGTGCCCGGCTCGGCTCCTGCAGAATAGGTTGTCCTGTCCGTGGAGGTGCGTGAATGGAGCATGGCAGGGGAGGGTCTCCCTGGGGTGAGGTCCAGGAGGTTCCCTCCCTCCAACGGAGCTGCCTGCTGCTCTGACACATCTCCTCCCTTAGAGCCCCCTTCACTGTGCCTCCCCTGCCCAGGCTGGAGCAGGGGCTGCCTGGGGTTGTGCCCTGCCTTGCGGGGTCGCCAGGCAGGTCCCTATTGCGTGTGCAGCCTGGAGTTGGGTCTGGCCCCTCTCCCAGGAGCTGCTGGGCCTGACCCCGGGAGTGGCACAGCAGTGCCCTGGGTGTGTCGGGACAGGCTGGGCTGCTGGTGGGAAATGCACAGAGGTTGTGGCAGGGTGCACCTAGAAAAGTGCTGTGGTGGGGAGGGGGGGGATGGGATAGAGGGAGCCGCCTGTGCACCCAAGACAGCCGTAGATGATGGAGCCAGCCCCACAGATACTCCTGCCTTGTTACCATTGCATGGCCTGGAGGGGGACAGCCTAGCCCAGCCAGCTTTGTGGGGAAGAGTCTGGGTCCAGAGAACCCAGATCTGAGCCCCGAAGGGGGTAGAGCTGCCCTGCCCCCTGGGGTGTGGGGTGGAGCCTAGCCCTGACCAGCTGCCTGCCCCACTCACTGTCAGATCCAGAGGATTCGCTCCCCATCTCCCAGCCTGGGCTGCTCAGGGGCTCCCCTAGCTGTCCCCCTCCTGGCAAGTTCCTGAGCTGCTGCTGTCCCCCACGGCCACAGGCCGCCCCTTGTCCCGCTCAGCATGGACCTGCTGTTCGGGCGCCGGAAGACGCCGGAGGAGATGCTGCGGCAGAACCAGCGGGCCCTGAACCGGGCCATGCGGGACATGGACCGTGAGCGGCAGAAGCTGGAGACCCAGGAGAAGAAGATCATCGCCGACATCAAGAAGATGGCGAAGCAGGGGCAGATGGTGAGCAAGGGGCAGGGCCAGGGGGGAGCATCTCCAGCTTGAGCCCAACCTGCCCCCCGCATGGCGGGGTGAAGGTTATGGGGGACAGGAGTGTCTCCAGCTGTAACCCACAGTGAAGGGCGTGGGGAAGGAAGGGTACATGGGGGTGTTCCTCGCTGTAACCCATCCCCCCGGCAGGAGGTGGTGAAGAGCAGGGGGGATGAGGGGTCTCTGGCTGTAACCCATCCCCCCCAGCAGGACATGGTGAAGAGCAGGGGGGGATGAGGGCTATGGGGAGAGGGGGTGTGGGGTCTCTGGCTGTAACCCATCCCCCCCCCCCCACCCCCAGCAGGACGTGGTGAAGAGCAGGGGGGATGAGGGCTATGGGGGGAGGGGGTGTGGGGTCTCTGGCTGTAACCCATCCCCCTGGCAGGATGCGGTGAAGAGCAGGGGGGATGAGGGCTATGGGGAGAGGGGGTGTGGGGTCTCTGGCTGTAACCCATCCCTCTGGCAGGATGCGGTGAAGATCATGGCCAAGGACCTGGTGCGAACCCGGCGCTACGTCAAGAAATTCATCATGATGCGAGCGAACATCCAGGCCGTGTCACTCAAGATCCAGACCCTCAAGTCCAACAACTCCATGGCCCAGGCCATGAAGGGCGTCACCAAGGCCATGGCCACCATGAACAGACAGGTACGTGGGCTTCCGCCAGCCGGGCCGGGCAGCGGGATCAGCTGTGGCCCCAAATCAATGGGGTGGGGTCTGTGCCCGGTGCGGCTCCTGCAGAGCAGGTTGTCCTGTCCTGTCTGTGGAGGTGCGTGAATGGAGCATGGCAGGGGAGGGTCTCCCTGAGGTGAGGTCCAGGAGGTTCCCTCCCTCCAACGGAGCTGCCTGCTGCTCTGACACCTCTCCTCCCTTAGAGGCAGCCAGCCCCCTTCACTGTGCCTCCCCTGCCCAGGCTGGAGCAGGGGCTGTCTGGGGTTGTGCCCTGCCTTGCGGGGTTGCCAGGCAGGTCCCTACTGCATGTGCAGCCTGGGAGTCTGGCCCCTCTCCCAGGAGCTGCTAGGCCTGACCTAGGGACCATGGGGGAGCTGGCTACTCCAGCCAGGCCTCTCCCAGCAGGGGGCGCTGTGGGATGCGGGGCAAGGTTCTGAGCCGTGTGTGGGTCCCTGGCTACTTCAGGCCCACTTGTCCCAGCAAGGGGTACTGTGGGGAGCAGGGGTACTGTGTGTGCTGGCCACGGTGTCGGGGCTCCTGGCTACTTCAGCCTGGCCTCTCCCAGCAGGGGGCGCTGTAGGGCCAGTCCACTCGATTTCCCCAAGGCAGTGACTGTATATTCCCCTTCCCTCTACCCCAGCTGAAGCTGCCCCAGATCCAGAAGATCATGATGGAGTTTGAGAAGCAGTCGGAGATCATGGACATGAAGGAGGAGATGATGAATGACGCCATCGATGACGCCATGGGGGACGAGGATGACGAGGAGGAGAGGTGCGGGGAGCAGGGCAGGGGCGACTGGTTGGCTGGGGGTGGGGAGGCAGGGAATGGGACACAGGGCCTTTCCCCCCCTACGGGGTGCCGGCTCCCATCTGGTCCCAGGGCCTATCAGCAGGACAGGTGACAGACTGAGCCCCCAAGGGGGGTTCCCCAGGCCGAGCGACACCCTTGGGGTGGGGATGAGCCCACCCAGCTGGTGCCCGCTCCAGAGATACACCCAGCGCATTGTCCTGGCACGTTTCCCCAGGTGTGTGGGGACCTGGCTGCTGGATGTGGGGCGCTGGCTCCTCTCCAGCCCGGTTATCTGGGGCGTGGCTCTTTCCTCTCCGGGTGTGGGGGGGGCTTGGCCGTGTCCCTGCTCTCACCTGCCCATCTCTGTCCCCCAGCGATGCTGTGGTGTCCCAAGTGCTGGATGAGCTGGGCCTGACCCTGACGGATGAGCTCTCCAGTGAGTATCCCAGCTGTGGGTGTCGGGGGGGGGGGGGGAGGAAGGGCTCTGGCAGGCTCGGGGGGCTGGGAGCCAGGTCCCCTCTGTGGCTGTGCAGTGCGGGGGAGCCCTTTGCTGCCTGACCCTGCCAGTGCCTGGGAGATGGGGGGGCTGTGGGGTGCTCTGGGTGGACTGGCTCCCCCCCCGCTGTCCTGCCATTGACGGGGGCCTCGCTCAGTGGGGGGCTGTGGGGTGCTCTGGGCGGGATGACCCCCCCCCCCCCGCCGTCCTGCCCTTGACGGGGGCCCCGCTCAGTGGGGGGGCTGTGGGGTGCTCTGGGCGGGCTGATCCCCTTTCTCCGCAGACCTGCCCTTGATGGGGATCCTTGCTCAGCGGGAGATGTGGGGGCTGTGGGGTGCTCCGGGCGTCCTGACCCCGCTCTCCCTGCAGACCTGCCCTCGACTGGGGCCTCGCTCAGCGTCACGGCCGGGAAGAAGGCCGAGCCCTCCGCGGCGCTGGCGGATGCCGACGCCGACCTGGAGGAGCGGCTGAAGAACTTGCGCCGGGACTGAGGGGCTGGGGCTGCCCCCCTCCCTCCCCACACTGTGCTCCCCCAGGCACCCCACCCACTGCTGGCCTCTGCTCTCAACACTCCAGGGGCTGCGACTGCTGCCTCTGCCCTTCTCTGGGTACTTCCCCTCCCCCCACCCCTCTGCCTATGTGGGGGGCTAGGTGGTGGGGTGGAGGGTCCCAGTTTGGGAGGGCAAGTCCCCACCCCAAGTTAATGGGGGGGGTTGGCTATGGGGCTGCTGCGGCTGTCCGGGGGGCAGGGGAATCATTTCTGTGGGTGGGGGCTCTTAACCCTTTAGCTTCCAGCTCAAGTACACTACAGGTGGGGGTGTCTTTTCTGCAATGGCCGTCACCCCCCAGGAGCTGCCAGCTCAGGCTGGATTCATCCCCCCCACAGAGAGGGGGAGGCTGGCTCTGGGGAGAAGCAGATTGGAAGATGCACCAGCCCAGGGATATATGTGTGTGTGTGTGTGTGTCTGTGCTGGTGCGGGGGCTGGGCTTATAGGATGGGGGCAGCTGGGCGCACTCACTAAAGCCTGGATCTGGGGGGCACAGGTTGGGAGCCCCCCTTCCTCTCCTCCTGGCACAGAACTCTCCATCCTGTGCACAGGGACGGGGGGCGGGGCTGCGCTCAGGCCCTCCTGCCTCCATCTGCTGGCTGGCTGGGGGAGGGGCTGTAATAAAGACTGTAGATTTGTATCCATGGTGCCTTCTGGCTGATTCTTGCCCCATAGATTGGGGGAGGGGGCAGAGGCCCTCCCCCATCTCCTCTGTGGTGAGCTGGGGGCTGAGGGGTGGCTGTCCTATGCGGTTGCCTCCCCCTGGCTTGGAACAGAGGAAGGGCCATGGGGATCCCCCGCTCTGCTGCTGGCTTCACTACATCTCCCTCCTCCAGGGGATCCTGGAGCCCTGCCCCCTGCAGCTGGATGCATCATTGTTCCTGGGGGGAGGTAGGTGCCCCTTGCCTAGTGCTGGGCAGGAAGGGACTGACGGGGATGGGTTGGGAGTGGTGGCTGGGCTGAATGGGGTAGGAGGTTGGTGGCGGGGGCACTGGAGGCATGTTATGGGGGAGTGTTGAGTGGGGGTGGTGTAGGGCTGGCGTTCACTGATCACGCACACCCAGCCCAGGTAAAATGCTGCCAGTTTATTACCCTGCCCCCCATGCCTCCTGAATCCGGAGCAGCTGCCACCTCCATGGCCGCTGGCGTGTCTCGGCGGCTCTTCACTCTCACAGCCGGGCTCCCCTGGGTGACGCTGCACCCACTGGCCACACCAGCGCCTGCAAGAGAGGAGCAACTGCTGAGCCTGGTGGGAGGGGAAAGACCCTGGTCCCTTCATGTTCCCCATCTCTGCCTGCCAGTTGGCTGGAGCGGCCCTCAGGGCAGGGCAGTGCCCTCCCCCCCACCAGGCCCCCTGCTCCCCACCCCCCCCAGCCTGGCGCTCCGTTTCCAAACTCCCTTTAACCACAACGGGGCAAAACTGGACCCTGGGCTAGAAACTTGGGAGATGCTCCACATCAGAAGGAACTTGGGATAGAAAACGGGGGAACAAAATAATACGAAGTGTGAGACTTGGTCTAAAAAGAAAAATCCCTTTCTGCCCCCAAACAAGTCTGTGTGAACGCACAGGAATCCAGCGCCGGCAGCTGGAGAGGGACAGGGGGTTGCTCTGACTACACCTTACACGTGTACATGAGGACTTCAACTGTCTAGTCCTTCTCTGCACTTCCACACCATGTGGATGTGAATTAGGGGGTATAAATGTGATGTGTGGGTGTGTGTGTGTGAGAACCAGGGACGGTTGTAAGTGTGACCCAGGGGGTGTAAATTGAACCAGGGAGTATGGATGTGAATGACGGGGTGTGGCTGTGAATCACGGGTGTAAAGTCAACCTGGGGGTGTGGATGTGAGTGAGGGGGTGTGACTGTAGCTGCCTCTTAACGATTAAAAAAGTTAAATCAAAAGCAACTTGTCCCTTTAACACACAACGGTTCTCTTGCAAACCTGGTGCGCTCTCTGTGCGGCCAGCGGGACCAGCAGCCACGTGCCAAGCAGCTCCAGTACCCGGGTACCTCCAATGCCATCACTGCGGAGATGGTCACCTGGCAACTAGTGCTGGGGGCTGAACCCACTGGGAGGCGGGAGCTGTCCTGCACCTCTGGGGGTGGGGGTTGCTTTGGGGAGGCCAAGCCAAACTCAAGTACAGGCTGCTCCGGGGGGGAGAGGGGACCCAGCTGTGGACATGGGCCCTGGGCTGAGGCAGTGCCCCTCTGGGGCTGCCCAGAGAAGCAGCTGAGAAAAAGCAGGGGCTTAGGGGTGTGGTGCAGGGTGGGGGGCAGTGCTGCCCACACTGCCCCCCTGCTATCCCAGCCCTGGGCTCCCCATGCCCCCATGAGGCTGGGGGAGGGGAACTCACCGTGGGGGAGGGCTGCTAGACCTTGATGCCCAGGGCACGGAGACACTCGTGGTACGATTCCATCAGCTCCTTGCACGAATCCTCCCCGTTCTCACGCACGCTGCGAAGACATGGGGGGGGGTGTCATTAAATGGGAAGGGGGACCTGCCTGGCTCACACCCATGGGCTGATCTAGCCCAGTATCCTGCCCCCTCCCTGACCCCTGGATCAGACCCACGGGCCTTTCTACCCTGGTATCCCATCACCTCCCTGGATCAGACCCAAGGCCCATCTAGCCCAGTATCCTTTGTGCCCACCTCCCTAAAAGCTGAACCAAGAGGCTGGGAAACTGATAAGCCCCTCTTGTCTCAGCTCTCCTCTCCCTCCTACACCCACCTCCTTCCAGTCAGACCCTTATCTGCAAGGGGTGTGTATGGGGAGGGCTGGCGGGTGGGTTAGATTAGTCAGACACACCCCACCCCCTGCAGCCTGTCCAGGGGTCCGGCATGGTGCCCATATGGGGCTGGGGGAGCCGTGGTGCAGGGAGAGTGGCTCGGGGTGCTGCGCTCGGAGCAGGCCAGGGCCACGCGAGGACAGCAGGGTGCCGGCGCCGGCAGAGCTGGAGATGCCCCATTGCCAGGGCTGGCGGGAATGGGGAGCTTGGTGCTGCAAGGGGTGCCCCACATAGGATCTTCTTGCTCCGTGCAGCGGGGTCCCTCCATGCGCCCCTGTTCCCTGACTGAGATCCTGGCCCATGCTCAGGTTGCTGGGGGTTGGGGGAGAGGAGAGATCCTACTGCTGCCATAATACACCTAATAAATAATGTACAGTGCCTAGCGCAGTGGGGTCCTGGGCCATGACTGGAGCTCTTAGGCACTACCGTAATACCCCTAATAAATAATGTACAGTGCCCAGCACCATGGGGGGCCATGACCGGGACTCCTAGGTGCTACCATAATACACCTAATACATTATAATAATCATAGTTTAGTGAGAGGCAGTATGGCCTAGTGGAGAGAGCACAGGATTGGGATTAAGCTGCTGGGTGATAGTGGGTAAGCCACCCCTGCCTCAGTTTCCCCATCTGTACAATGGGGAATAACTGACCTCCGTAAGGTGCTCTGAGATCTGCTGGTGGGCGGTGCTGCGCAAGCCCTAGGGCTGATAAGAGGGGACCCAGAACTGCAGGTTGGGGGGGGGGGCAGGCCGGGTTCCTTTTCATCCCAAAGCCAGGCTGCTTGGGAGGTGCGGATGCCCCACCAGTCGGTTAGGGCTGCAGGTTGCAGATAAGGGGCAGCTGCAGAGCTGCGGGGAGGGGGAAGGGAGGTCACAGGGCAGGGGCGGGGTGCCGAGGAGCCACAATTGCAGGGGGCTGGAGCCTGGTGCTCTTTAGAGCTGATACAGACACCCCCCCTCACCGTGCCTGCCCCCTCCCCCCAGTCATGAGCCAGGCTGTGCGGTTAAAGCCCTGAGCTGGGGCTCAGGACGCCAGGGACTGAGCCCCACTATACACATGTGTGGGGCCCGGGGATGGCCCCGGGTGGGAATCAGGGAGTATCCAGTTGCCATCACCTCTGGGGCTGGGTGGGTGATGGGCCTGAATTGCCAGGGTCTCGGTTAGTGGTGGGGTAGGGACAGAGAGGGATTAATGGAGGGTGGAGGAGTGTTTCCACCCCGGCCACTGAGGGGTTAATGCCCGCCATGTGCCCGCACCCCCTTCCCGGCCTCCCCGTTACTCCCGCCTGGCTGCCCTGGCGGCTCCTTTCTCCGCAGCTAATGAGGCCGGGGCTGAGTCAGCAGCACCGCGCCCTCCTACCCCACGGCTGCCCGGCCCACACGCCCCAGCTCTGCTTGGCCCCACCAGCCCGTACCTGGGGGGCTGGCGAGGGCTCCAGTCACTCTGTAGGGGTAGTGGGGTGAAGGAGGTGTCGCTCTGAGACACTGGGGGGCAGGCAGGGGTGGAAGGGGTGTCCCTAGGGGTCACTGTGGGGCAGGTGGGGGTGGAAGAGGGGTCTCTCGGGGTCACAGTGAGGAAGGCGGGGGTGGAGGGGGTGTCCCTGGGGGGCACCATGGAGCGGGTGGGGGTGAAAGAGAGGTCTCTCGGGGTCACTGTGGAGCAGGCGGGGGTGGAGGAGGTGTCCCTGGGGGTCACTGTGGGGCAGGTGGGGGTGTAAGGGGGGTCTCTCGGGGGCACTGTGGGGCAAGCTTCCATTCCCTCCCCCTCCTCTGGTATGCCTGCTCCCTGCTGCCATGGGAACGGGGTGGCAGAGCTGAATGTAGGTCATTGGCGGTTGTGCTGGTAGCAGCTTAGCCAGCCCCACGTGTCCCGGTGGGTGCCAGCCATAGGGGGCATCTGCCCCGTGGGGCCGTGTCTCAGCGTAGCCACTGCACCGGGGTCAAGGGGTTGCTGACACCGGGGATGGGGTGGAAGCAGTGTGTGTGTATGAGCAGGAGTGGCCGTGGGTGGGAGCCTGGGAGCCAGGACTCCTGGGTTCAATCCCTGGCCCTGGGAATGGGGTCTAGTGGTTAGAGGCAGGAGGGCTGGCAGCCAGGACTCCTGGGTTCTCTCCCCTGCTCTGGAGAGGAGGGAATCTAGCAGGTGGACAGGCAAGTGGAAGGCCGGACTCCTGGGTTCTATGGTGCCCCCGTCTCCCCTGTGACCTTGGGCACATCCCAGGTGGAGCTGTGGGGATCAGGCCGGATGCGGGGAGGGCGCGATGGCCTCGCTAACCCCCTCGCACTAATTAACCAGCCTCCTCAGCGCCCGGCAGAGCAGGTGGTGCCAGGTGCTGGGTCACGGCATGCCCCTGTCAAGCTACATTAGCCAGGGCTGGGAGATGGAAGGTGCTGCCGGGGGCGGCATTGCCCAGTGGGCTCTGCGGCCTGCGTGCCAATGTGGGGTGGGGCGCAGTGGGGCTGAGTGTGGTGGAGCTGGCTGGGGGCACCCCATGGGGGAGAATGGGGTATGGCCTGGGCATAACCAGGGGGCACCCGGGGGTCACGCACAGCCCGTCGGCTGGATCAGCCCAGCCGCAGGAGACGCGAGCGGGAGATTTATAAATCATAGTAATAACTCCTGGCAGCACCGCCAGCAAAGCGCCTTACCCTGCGGGGGGCGCTCAGCCCCAATTACAACCCAAAGGGGGGGGCACGCACATGCCCAAGGTCACACGGGGGCAGAGGTAAGGAGAGAACCCAGGAGCCCTGGCTCCCAGCCCCCCCTGCTCTAACCACTAGCCCCCATTCCCCTCCCAGAGCCAGGGAGAGAACCCAGGAGTCCTGGCTCCAAGCCCCCCCTGCTCTAACCACTAGCCCCCATTCCCCTCCCAGAGCCAGGGAGAGAACCCAGGAGTCCTGGCTTCCAGCCCCGTTCCCCCCACTCTAACCACTAGCTCCCACTCCCCTCCCAGAGCTGGGGCCAGAACCCAGGAATCCTGGCTTGTCTCCCTGTGGGTCTCCACTGTTACTCTGGGGCCAGGAGAGGGGCACCTCATCTGCTGTGCCCCCCCGCCCCACGAGGCCCTGGGCTCTGTTACCCCCTCATCCAGCACCCCTAGGGTAGGTGTGTCCCTGCTCTAACCCCCCATGGCAGCTTTAGCTGTGGAGGTATTTGGGGGTGAGGATCTGGCAATGGGGTCTGCTCCCCTGCGGGGGGAGGGGGGAGCAGGGACGTGCTGGGGCCAGAGCTGGGCACGGCAGCCCAAGGGCAGCTGTGGGGATGGCGCCAACTCTTGGGGCAGAGGGTGAATGGGGACAGGGCATGGCTGGGGGGTGACAGCCACTGCACTGGGCTCGGGACCCCGAGGGACTGACTCCGGGGGATGGGAACGCCCTCGGTAACTGCCTGAGCCCCCTGCCCCCCTGCCCAACCCCCACAGAGCCCCCTGCCAACCCCCACTGATCCCCCTGCCAACCCCCACTGATCCCCCTGCCCCACCCCCACTGAGCCCCCTGCCCTCTGCCTCACCCCTACTGAGCCCCCTGCCCTCTGCCTCACCCCTACTGAGCCCTCAACCTCACCCCCACTGAGACCCCTGCCCCTGTCCAACCCCACTGAGACCCCTGCCTCACCCCACTGAGACCCCTGCCCTCTGCCTCACCCCTACTGAGCCCTCCACTTCACCTCCACTGAGCCCCTGTCCAACTCCACTGAGCCCCTGCCCCTGCTAACCCCCACTGATCCCCTGCCCCACCCCCACTGAGCCCCCTGCCCTCTGCCTCACCCCTACTGAGCCCTCCACCTCACCCCCACTGAGCCCTCTGCCCCACCCCACTGAGCCCCTGCCCTCTGCTTCACCCCTACTGAGCCCTCCACCTCACCCCCACTGAGGTCTTGCATCCAAAGAAGTGGGTATTCACCCACGAAAGCTCATGCTGCAAAACGTCTGTTAGTCTATAAGGTGCCACAGGATTCTTTGTTGCTTTTACTCACCCCCACTGAGTCCCCTGCCCCTGTCCAACCCCACTGAGCCCCCTGCCCCACCCCCACTGAGCCCCCGCCCCTGCCTCACCCCTACTGAGCTTGTGTCCCCGAGGACTGACTCCGGGATGGGAACACCCTCGGTAACTGCCTGAGCCCCCTGCCCCTGCCCCACCCCACTGAGCCCCTGCTCTCCCTGCCTCACCCCTATTGAGCCCCTGCCCCCTTGCCTCATGCCCACTGAGAGCCCTGCCAATCCCCACAGAGGCCCCTGCCCCACCCCACTGAGACCCCTGCCCCTGCCTCACCCCTACTGAGCCCTCCACCTCACCCCCACAGAGGCCCCTGCCCAACCTCCACTGATTCCCTACCCCACCCCACTGAGCCCCCTGCCTCACCTCCACTGAGCTCCCTGCCCCTGGCTAAGCTTCCTCCCACACTGAGCCCCCTGCCCCACCCCCACTGAACCCCCTGTCCAATCCCTACTGAACCCCCAGCCCCACTGAGCCCTCTGCCTCCCACACTGAGCCCCCGTCCAACCATCGCTGAGCCGTTCCCCACTGAGCCCCACCCCCATCTCTAGTTGACAGTGGGGTGGGGAACCAGTAGGGGGTGATGGGACTGACAGCACCTATGGGGGGCGACCCACCCATCCCCATACACATCCCACCATCCCTATACACACCCCGCCATCCATCCCCATACAAACTCCGCCATCCCCATACACACCCTGCCTCCATCCATCCCCATACACAACCCTCCGTCCAACCCAACCCCCCCATTCTCATACACACCCCTGCATCCATCCCTATACACACCCCTCCATTCCCATACATACTCCTCCATCCATCCCCATATGCACCCCTCCATCCCCATACACACCCTGCCATACCTCAGTCCCCATACACACCCTCCCTCCATGCATCCCCATAAACACCCCATTCAGTCGTCCAACTCCAAATACACCACCGGGTCTATCACTGACTCCAGCTGCCTTCACTCCCCCCCCTGCGAGGCCCCCACATTCACACCTTGTAACAAGGCACCGCTCCCAATGCACACCCATGGCACCCGCTCCCCATTCACACCCCTCATTCACTGCTCTCTGTCAGCCCCATTCACTAACCCCCCAACCAATCTATGTCACTACGGCTCTCCCCGCCCCTCGTGCCCCGCATATCTGGGGCTGGATGGGTGGGGCGGGGTTTGGGCCTGGAACCGCTGGGTGGCTGGGGCTCATTCTCCCAAGTGGAAGGGCCTTTGCCCCACGGAAGCCCCTATGTTCCCCATGGAGTTGGTCGTGCTGGGAGGGGTGCTGGGCTGGCTGCTTCCTGGGGGTGCCCTGAGGCCACAGAGCTTTCTCCAGGCCGGTTCCCCGAGGTCACGTCCTGCCGTTCCCTTCCGGTCCCTGCACCACATGGCCAGCGCCGAGGGCCCCTCTGCCTATCCCGGCCTGGGGAACCGCGGAGCCAGGATCCACCGGCTCCCACCCTTCGGCCTCACCTGGGCTGGGGGCACTGGGTATGGAGTGCATGGCACAGCTCCCTGCGCCCACCCCACTGAGACCCCCTGTGCTCAATCCACTGAGACCTCTACACCATTGAGCCCCCCCATTGAGTTTCCCTGCCCGAACCCCACTGAGACCCCCCTAGGTCCAATCTACTGAGACACTCTGCCCCACTGAGACCCCCACCCCACTGAGAACCCGACTAATCTCCCCAGCCCCAACTCAACAGAGCTCCCAAGTAACCCCAATGAATCTCTCCAACCCGCTGAGCCCCACAAATGCCCCCAAACTCAACCCCACTGACTTCCACCTGCACCACTGAGTTCCCCACCCCACTGAGTCACCTGCCTCATGAAAACCTTGAACCCTCAACCCACTGAGCCCTCCCTGCCCCACTTAGGCCCCCATCCCCTAACCCACTGAGCCCCTCTGCCCCACTGAGCTCCCTGACCCCACTCTACTGAGCTACCCTGCTGCCCCACTGACTGCAGACTCACTGAGCCCTGCCTCCACTGCCTGGAGCCCCTGCCCTCCATTCCCTGTAGCAGCTACCTGTGAATCAGGTCGGCGGGATGCCAGACTCCCCCCAGCAGTGCTCCCACCCCCCAACCCTGCATCGTGGCAGCTGCTCTGGGACTCACCATTTCTCCATGGCTGCTTTGAGCTCGGCGCAGGGGGGCTGCCCCTGGGGTTCATCGGGGGCCCCCTCTTCGGGGGCCCCTCCTGGGCTGGGGCTGTCGGACATGCTGAGCCGTGTGTCTGTCCGTCTGTCTGGGCGCGGGGCGGGAGCGGTACCCGGGCAGCGGCAGGGGGTGGAGGATCACGCTTGGGTATTCGAGATATGTCATAACTGCTCCGGGGTTAATGCACAGCGGCTTAGCCTGGGCCAGACGCCTCCCCCCAGCCCTGCCCTCCCCTCTCACTGCCGGCTGAACCTAGCCGGGGACCAGGCTGGAGGTTTCATCATGCGACTTGATCTTTAATTAAAGATTAATCTTTAATTCCTGGAGACTCCAGGACAATCCTAGAGGGTGGCAACCCTAACGGGTCTCTGGGGACCTGCCACCAAGACGCTCCTTCCCCCTCCATGGCCATCCCCTCACACACCTCCCCCCCAGAAACACAGAGCCCTGCGGGCCACGGATCCCAGCCATGGACTCGCTGGGTTGAAGTGGGGCAGCCTCTGCATTGTGGGAACAGGGACTGACGGTGTCGGGGTGGGGGGTGATGGACAGGGCACCCGCCTCATCAGAGGGTGTGCGTATGTACTGGTGTGTGTGTGATTTTGTTAGTGGGGGTGCAGGGGTGTTGCAGTGTTGTGGGGTTGTGTGAGCATGTGGACAGAGGGTATTGGGGTGTGGGGGGGGTGTTGGGATGTGCATGTGCAGGGTATATTGCAGGGCGTGTGTGTGTGTGTAGGGATTGTAGGAGTTTGTGAGTGTGTTTGCAGGGATTGTGTGCATAGACAGTGTTGCAGTGTGTGTGTGCAGGGAGTGTTGAGTGTGTGTGTATGTGCTTAGAGGGTGTTGCGGGGTGTGTGTGCAGGGGATGTTGGGGTGTGTGTGTGTGTGTGCAGCAGATTGTTTGCAAGGGTTTTAGCAAGGTGTGATGGGGCCCGGATGGCTCTCAGTGAGCTCTGAGGGATTCAGCCCAGGTCACTGGGGCTGGGGGGGGGGGCGGTCACAGACAGGGCCGTGTGGAGCTGTGGGGCTGCACGCTCCAGTGGGCTGGGATTTGCTGGCTTATGGACCCCTACACTGGGGCTCCCTCCCGCACTCCCCAGGGTGCCCACCACCAGCCCCCAAACCAGCCCCCTCCCACACCCTACCAGCTCCAGCTGTGCCCAACCAGCGATGTGCTGCCCAGTGCCACCCCCTCTGCTCTGCTCCCCCCTGCCCTGCATCCCAGGTGGGGCCTTGGCACAGGCACGCCGCACCCCAGAGCCAGGCGCAGCAGGGGAGCGATCCTGGCACAGACAGGAAAGGCCTTGGCACCCCCAGGGCAGAATGAATAGCTGAGTCATTTGGGGATTATGCAACACTGCCATCCACACAGCCACAGCTAATGTGGGGTGCAGTGCCCCCAGTGGCCATGCTGGGTACATGCAGTGTGAATGCTGCGTGTGCTAATGGGGCGCTTCAGTGCCCCCTAGTGGCCATGCTGCTACATGCAGTGTGAATGCTGCATGTGCTAATGGGGACCTGCAGTGCCCCCCAGTGGCCATGCTGGGTACATGCAGTGTGAATGCTGCATGTGCTAATGGGGAGCTGCAGTGCCCCCAGTAGCCATGCTGCTACATGCAGTGTAAATGCTGCGTGTGCTAATGGGTGAGGGGGCAGCAGTGCCCCCAGTGGTCATGATGGGTACATGGCATGCGAGAAACGCTTTGCTTGTTCCCTAGTTCTGACTCAGGCCAAAGCCTGTTCTAGCTGGATTCCCCTGGAAGTGGTCCCAGGGCTGAGGCTATGGATGGGGGTGGGGGTGCGGGGGGCTGTGCCCCCAAGCATGGTGTGAGACTCAGGAGCGAGGCCTTCTGGCCCCACAGTTCTTGATCCACCGTCACCACCACAAGGGGCCGTTTATTTCCCAAGCTGCATTTACAACGGGGGTCAGGGGGTGGGGGGAAGGTCCATCCAGCAGGGATGCCCAGTGCCTGGAATGGTGCCTGCCCTGCCCCATTTGCCCCTGGCTCCCACACGCAGCCTCCCCGGGGCGTGGGCACTGGTTGGGCGCAGATGGGACATGCAGCCCAGTGGCTCCCCCGGTGGTTAAAGGCTCCGTGCCTCCCTCTCCTCGGCCACACATCCAGCCGGTCCCCACGAGGCTGTCGCTGGCAGGGACGGCTCTGGGAGCCCCAGAGGGTGGGGGCTGGCAGGGAGCCCAGCCAGCGTCCTGCCCTCAGTGCGGGGTCCACGGGTAGGAGTAGGCTGGGGCTGTCCAGCCAGACTCCTGAGTCCTTGGCCTGTGCTCCCTGTGTCCAGCCCAGAATTGGGTGTAGCCGGACCGAGAGCAACAGGGAGCCGCAGCGATGGGGAATCGCCTCATCCCTCTGGGGAGCTGCCCCAGCCCGGACCCACCCCACCCTTGCTGGCCCCTGGGCACCTGGCTCCCCAAGCACCCTGGAGCCCTGGCCAGCGGCTGTGCCCCTGCTCTGGCCGGCTGGGGGAAGGGGCCCTCAGGGGTCAAGGGAGGGTGTCTGGGTGCCTGGCACCTCCCAGACTTCCCTGGGTCGAGTTGGGGGGCTGCAGGGCAGACTGAGCAACACTTGCACAGCCTGGTCTCCCCTGCGCCCCCTCCTCTCTCCTGCGCCCCGCTCTGCCCCCTGCCTTGCCCAATGCCCCCTGCTCTCCCCCACCCACCAGAGACACCCTCGCTGCATCCCTCCCGGAGAAACCCTCGCTGTGCTGCTCCACCTCCCTCCTGCCCGCTGCAGACCCCGGCTCCGCCCTGCTTGGCTCCTTGTTCTAACCTGGATGCCAGCCGGATTCTCCCGTGGGGTCCCAGGGCTGGGGCCAGAGGAAGGGTGAGGGGCTCAGGAGGGCTGGAGGCCTCCGCCTGCTCTCCCCTCCCTGCTGGAGATGAAGCTGCCGGAGGCTGCTCCTGTGGGGGCTGGAGGCTGCTGACCTCACGGCTCTTGCGCCATCATCTAGGCCGCAAGGAGCCGCTTATTTCTCAAGCCATGATTGTGCCAGCCCGATGCGGGGGGGAGTGTCACACTCAGCCAGGCTGGGCTATAAACCCCCTCCCCAGGGCGAGCGCCCGCAGGGCCCAGGCACCAGCACAGCTGCCAAGGGGCAGGATCTGCCCTGCCCCATAGTCCCCAGGGGCACCACTTGGGCGCAGAAGGGGTGCGCAGACCGGGGTCTCCCCTGATGGCTTTGTGACCCCAAACACCCTCCCCCAGGCTGTGCCTTCAGCCCCTCACTATGGGGCCGTCGCTCGCAGGGCAGCCCCCGAAGAACAGGGCTCACCGGCGTTTCTGGGATTCTGCAGCTGTCACCGCAGGCGCATAAGGAATTTTCCCCACGTCCTGTGGATACCCCCTGAGAACAAGACGCAGGGGAGCCCACCCTGGGTGCAGCTTTCGGGAAGTCATGGACCGCCGAGAGCAAAGAAACTTTCTGGAAAATCAGTTGATGACTCGCTCACTCGGCCCCACGAGAGCCGGTGCCTGCAAGATCTGTGCATGGTTCTGGGCATCAAAAAGCTTCCCGCCAGCCCTCGCCGCCTGCTGCCAGAACCAGTCACCCGCGCGCTGCTCGGCACGCTGGGAACCCCGGAGCCTCTGCGGAGGAAATGCTGGATCCAGCTGGTGGCCAGCTGGCCGAGTCTATAGCAGCATTTGACCTGATGCCACAGGGCACACGCCACGGAGGCTGAAGTTTGGGTGAGACCCTGGATCTCTGTTGCAGGTGTCGTCAGCTGGGGCGCTCCCGGAATCGTATGTGGGGCATGTGACTCGCCTGAGGGATCGATTGAAGGAGGCAGATGGGATGAAACGAGCCCCGAGTCGCCTGAAGCAGCAGGCCAAAGCCCGACGTGACGGGCGGGTGAGGCTCGGCCACTGAGTGTGGGTTGGGTTTGTGGCTGGCAGGGAAAAGGTGACATTGCTGATGACTGGTGGTCGCAGCCTTATGACCCCGGGGACCCACCCGTGTAGCAGATGTGCCCCGAGGGCTGTCTCAGCCCCACCAGAGCTTCCCACTGGAATCATCTGTGACCCACGGGACAAGGATTGTTTCTCGACGAGGATCTTTCTCCAAATCCTGAGCTCCCCTGTCCTGTGTGTCAGATGCTCTCCCGTCACCCCCTGCTCCCCCTGACCCACCAGAGACACCCTCTCCACATCTGCCCCGGAGACACCCTCTCCTGCCCTCCTGCCCTGCTGAGAACCCCACTTTGCCCGCTCCTCGTTCTAACCCGGATCCTGGCCAGATTCCCCCAGGGGTCACAGGGCTGAGAGGTGCCTTCACTCCCAGAGGAAGGGTGAAGGGATTGGGAGGGAGGCCTCCGCCTGCATCCCATTCCCTGCCCGGGACAAGGCCATCAGGGCTGCAAGGCCTGTTTATTTCTCAAGCTGTGGTTGTGGTTGCGGTAGCGGGGAAAGTTGGGCCGGAGCCGGTGGCAGCTCGGTGTGGGCGGGTGGAGCAGGGTGGGAGTGTCCCGCTCAGCCAGGCTGGGCTAGGACCCCCCTTCCCAGGGCTTGGCCTGGATCCTGGTGACGGATAAACACCATCTGGTTTGGCAAAGGCTGGTTGGGCACCTGGCTGCTGAGGGAGGACATCTGTGCCTGACAGAGCGGGGGGGATGGTGCTGGAGGTTCCCGTCTGGAGCAGGGGAGCCACGGGGGTCACCCTTGCGTGAGGATTCCCAGCTGGAGCAGGTCCACTGACATCAGGGCTGATTGGCACCCACTGGGTCCTGCCCAACGTCCCATTTCATTGCACAGTGCTGTTGGCACAGACAGCGGCAACCTGATCTCGCTGAGCAACAGATGGGCCCATTCGGCCTCCTGCCCCATCCCCAGCCCTCTGTGATCGACTGGACAGGTTGGGAGAGAGCTGGACACAAGGACAGAGATGTGAGGCCCCAGGGTGCGCCGAAGCTTTGTGGCCCTTACTCACATGGTGGAAAAATCAGCAACTTCACCCCATCACTCCCAGGATAAGACAAACCAGGCCCACCCGGCTGGGGCCAACGAGTCTGCCCTGCCCTCATCACCTCCCATCCCTCGTCTGCTTGGTCCTCGCCATGCCCCCACGCCCCATCTCTCGATCCCACATCTACCCTGGCCCTCGCCACCTGCCATCCCTCGTCTGCTTTGTCCTCGCCATGCCCCCACGCCCCATCCCTCGATCCCACATCTACCCTGGCCCTCGCCACCTGCCATCCCTGTCCGTTGTCTGAGACAATCACGCCCAGACTAGTCAAATCCCCTGTGTGTGATGGATGCAGTGAAGCTGTCGGAGTCTGCAGAGAGCCTGAACCAGTTGCTGGGAAAGAGGTGAGCTGCCCCCTATGTTTAAGTGGGGCATTGTCTGCCGGCCTCACCCCAGCAGTTACAGCCTGGCAGCTGTGGATAATGCTAACGCACCCCCCGCCATCATTCTGGGGGGGGGGTCCCCGCTGCTGCCTTCTCCACCCCTCCTGGCTCAGCCCCATGGAGTTCCCTTTAAAGGCAATATTGAATAAGGCAGATGAGTGGCGCCTGGTGCCGCCTCCACTGGGCTGGGCACAGGGACAGCAGGAGTGGGCACTGCCCCCCTCTAGAATGGGAGCGGGGAAGGGAGGGAGAATGGGGCTATAAAGAGAGGGGCTGGGAGCTGAGAGCCCATCACTGGCGATCTGGTGTGAGCCTCTGTCAGTGAGTGACGGTACCTCCTGCTCCTGCCCCATGGAAACCATGGTGAGTCCCCGCTGCCCCTCACCTCCTGCCCCATGGAAACCCTGGTGAGTCCCTCCCACCTCCTCCTGCCCCATGGAAACCCTGGTGAGTCCCTCCCACCTCCTCCTGCCCCATGGAAACCCTGGTGAGTCCCTCCCACCTTCTTCTGCCCCATGGAAACCCTGGTGAGTCCTCCCACCTCCTCCTGCCCCATGGAAACCCTGGTGAATCCTCCCCACCTCCCCTGCCCCATGGAAACCCTGGTGAGTCCCTCCCACCTCCTCCTGCCCCATGGAAACCCTGGTGAGTCCCTCCCACCTCCTCCTGCCCCATGGAAACCCTGGTGAGTCCCTCCCACCTTCTTCTGCCCCATGGAAACCCTGGTGAATCCTCCCCATCTCCTCCTGCCCCATGGAAACCCTAGTGAGTCCTCCTTTCCGCCTCCTGCCCCATGGAAACCCTAGTGAATCCCTCCCCCCACCATCTCCTGCCCCATGGAAACCCTGGTGTCTCCTTCCTGCCCAGGGGCACCCCCCTGCCCCCTCTCCTGTTGGTAACACAGCAGGGGCTAGGGGATGTGGGTCAGGTGGTTCTGGGTCTGTGCCCCAGGCTCGGGGGCGCTGACACTGTGGGGTCCTGTGCAGGTGCCGGGACGGATGCCCAGGCTGGACTCCTGCTGCTGCCCCTTCTCTGTGCTGCACTGCGCGTGGCTGGCTCCAGCCGTGTGGCACGGCTATAGCGCCACCAGCCCTGGTGCTCCAGGCAGCGCTGTAAGGGGGCAGGGAACGGGGGAAGGGGTGTTGGATAGAGGGCAGGGGAGTTTGGGGGGTGGTGGTCAGGGGGTGGCAGTGCTGTAAGGGGGCAGGGAGCAGTGGGGGTTGGATAGAGGGCAGGAGAGTTTGGGGGGTGGTGGTCAGGGAGTGGGGGTGTGGATAGGGCTTGGAGCGGTCAGAGGATGGGGAACAGGGTGGCTGGATGGGGCAGGGGTCACGGTGGAGCCGTCAGGAAGGATTGGGGGGTTGGATGCAGTGGTGGGAGGCAGTCAGAGGCAGGGGTTCAGGGGCCAGTCAGGGAGAAGGGGTGGTTGGGTGGGGCAGGGGTCCCGGGGGGCAGTCAGGAAGGAGAAGGGGAGTTGGGTGGGGTTTCCAGGGCGGTCAGGGGACTGGGAGTGGGGTGGTGGTGGTGGATGGGACAGGGGTTGCAGGGGCAGTCATGGAACAGGGGTTAGATGGGGCAGAAATCCCAGGGGGCATCAGGGGCAAGAAATGGGGAGGGGCCCGGGCCACAGCTAGCTGTTTGGGGAGGCACAGCCTCCCCTAACTGGCCTTCTATACAATTTCCGAAACCTAATGCGGCCCTCAAGCCAAAAAGTTTGCCTGCCCCTGCTGTAATGGGTTAAAAAGTCTCCCAGGTAAAGAAAAAAAAAAGTAGGCACCTGACCAAAAGAGCCAATGGGAAGGCTAGAACATTTTAAAATGGGGGAAAAAAACTTTCCCTTGGTCTGTTCTGTGGGCTGCAGGGACAGAGCAGCCAGGCTGTAAGCAGTGATGCTGTTTAAGGCTTGAACCAGGTATGAAAATTCATCAGATCAGACCCAGAATTACTTATTCTGAACTCCCCAAATATGTAAGTAAATTAGGGATGTTTAGCTAGACGCAATCAGGTTTATTTTCTTGTGGATCTCCTCTGTGCTAACCCCAGATGCTTTTGTTTGCTTGTAACCTTCAAGCTGAACCCCCAGGAATGCTGTTTTGGGTGCTTAATTTTTGTAATTGTTTCTTTTAGGGTTTAGCAAAAAGCCTAAGTTCCAGATGTATTTTTCCCTTTTTGTTTTTAATAAAATTTACCTTTTTTAAGACGAGGATTGGAGTTTTGGTGTCCTAAGAGGTGTGTGAATGATGTTTGATTAGCTGGTAGCCACAGCCAGGGGCGGATCTAGGAATTTGGCCGCCCCAAGCACGGCAGCATGCCGCAGGGGGCGCGCTGCCGGTCCCAGCTGCTCGTGGACCTCCCGCAGGCATGACTGCGGAAGGTCCCCCGGAGCCGCCTGCCGCCCTGCTGGCAAAATGCCGCCCCAAGCGCGCGCTTGGCGTGCTGGGGTCTGGAGCCGGCCCTGGCCACAGCTAATTTCCTTTATTTTCTTTCTCAGCTGTTCCCCAGGGTGGGTGGGTGTGAGAAAGAAAGGGCTTGAGGGTACCCCACAGGGAGAAATTCCCAAGTGCTCCTTCCTGGGTTCAAAGGGTTTTTTTTTTTTTGCATTTTGGTGGTGGTAGCGTTTACCAAGCCAAGGTCAGAGAGAAGCTGTAACCCTGGGAGTTTAATACAAGCCTGGAGTGGCCAGTATTCATTTTTAAAATCCTTGCGGGCCCCCACCTTCTGCACTTGGAGTGACGGAATGAACAAAGGGGTTCAGCCTTGACACCATCTGTCTGTCAACCCATCTATCCATGAACCCATCCATCCGTCAACCCGTCTGCCCATTGTCCTTCAACCCGTCCATCCATGAACCCATCTGTCTGTCAACCCATCCATCCATCCACCCACCAATCCTTTCATCCGTCAGCCCATCCATCTGTCAGCCCATCTGTCCATACCTCTCACATACCTCTCCTTCAATTTTACAGTCTCATTTCAAGGTGCCCATCCCCATGGCATCTGGGCACTGGGTTTGCCCTGTGATCTCCCCTCCATCTCTCTCTGTATCTCATTTCCAGGGTGCTCATGGCCCTGGTATCTGGGCGCTGAGTTTCTCCTGCAACTTGCCCCGCCCCCCACCCGCTTCTAGTCCAGCCAGGGAGTAGGGGGTGGGATTCTGGTCCGGAGCATGGTGTGCAGGATGGGGGCAGGGGTTGGAGGGTTGTACCAGGGCAGATGCCAGAGCCTATGTTGGGGGTCGGGTTTGGCTAACTCTGTGCCTGACAAACCCAGTTTTGGTCATTCTCTGCCTGGTGATCGACACCAATAAAGCTTCAGAGCAGCCCTTGGCCTCACGTCTCTGTGTTTGTCTCCTTCCTCGCCAGAGGTGCCAGCTCCTCTGGGATAACCCCTCTGTGGGCAGTGTCACCTACCCCCCCACCCAAACTGCAGCCCCTCATGCTCCATAGGCCTTGATAGAGTGTCACTTTTCCAGTGACACCTCACATGACATAATCTGTACAAGATTTACTGCAATTGTATAGCAGTGGTAATATCAATGAATAAATGGTCATATTCAATCCTACAGCATCCCAGGTGCCTTTTGCACTGCTGTGCTGTGGTAGCTACCACCCCTGGTCTGCTCAGATCAGCCTCCAGCAGGTAAGTCACTCCCAGCTAAATTCTGCATTAGCTACAGTTTCTGAACAGATTGAAGATCCTGTATTGCAGTAATTTAATAGAAGTTATATTGTGTGAGTGCTGCCAGCCACTTCTGGATTACACAGCAGAGCGACACCAGTAAACTCCCAGTCCCAGACTTTCCCCAGAAATGTGAGTCTTGTATGGCCCGGCTCGCTGCTGGACAACACAAGCTCGTATAAAGTCTGTCATTTTATTAATAGAAAATGAAGTGCACCAATCCTGTTCTCTCAAATGGAGTTTCCCAAACACTTTAATCCAAACACACTGGTGTAGATAAAACAATGATACAAATGTATTAACTACAACGAGATCGATGTTAAGCGAGTACCAGTTCTGAGGCATAAAAATCAGAATCGGTTACAACAGGGGTCGGCAACCTTTCAGAAGTGGGGTGCCGAGTCTTCGGTTATTCACTCTAATTTAAGGTTTCCTGTGCCAGTAATACATTTTAATGTTTTAGAAGGTCTCTTTCTATCAGTCTATAATATATAACTAAACTATTGTTATATGTAAAGTAAAATAAAGATTTTAAAATGTTTAAGACGCTTCCTTTAAAATTAAATTAAAATGCAGAGCCCCCTGGATGGGTGGCCAGGACCCGGGCAGTGTGAGTGCCGCTGAAAATTAGCTCACGTGCCGCCTTCGGCACACGTGCCATAGGTTGCCTACCCCTGGGTTACAAGAAAAATAAAAGTAAAACACGACTAAGGCCCAACTTAACAAACTAGAGTGAATCCACAGGCAGATCTCTCACCACATGTCCCAGCAGGTCCTATGGCCTGAACTTTGTTCAGTCAGGATCCCTCCCCCCAGTCCAGTGCTGCTCCCTTTGTTCTTCAGGTGTCGTGGGTGCCATGGGCGCTTCGGCCCTTCCTTATTACAGCTCTTTCCCTTCTTCGAGAAGCTCCAGCTGGTGTCCAGGAGACACCATGTCTGAATGGACGGGAATCCCAACCTGCTTCTTTTTAAGATGGAAATTTTTTTCCCCTGTCCCTTTTCCTGCCCATGAAGAGCCATTTAGCAGGTGATGGCCCAGTGGCCTTGTTTACACCTGGCTGAGGCGTCAACTTGTCCCTCGTCCCTCGCTGCTCCCCAGATTGGGAATATGTCTCAGTCTCACCATCCCGGGGAATCTGATAACTCCACGTACAATGTGGCCACACATATTTTCTCAGGACAGTATTGACCAGCGGGCTATGAGTTCTCACACGATACCTCCCAAGGCATCTTTGTACAGAGTATTGTAATAGTGAGCAATGGGTGAATACAGGGGTACAGAGCACCACACCGGTGTCTCGCGACCTTCCCTTGCAGGGCAGAGTGTGCACCGCCCATGCCCCTTGCTCTCCCCCACCCTCCTGCTCTCCCCTCTGCCCCCTGCTCTCTCCCACCCGCCACAGATCCCTCTCTGCATCCCCCCGAAGACACCCTCGCCGTGCTGCTCTACCCCCCTCCTGTCCCACTGGGGACCCCCACCCTGCTCCCTCCTTCTAACCTGGATCCCAGCCGGATTCCCAGGGGGTCACAGGGCTGGGGCCAGGGGGAGGGAGGTCCCTTTGCCTCCACAGAAAGGATGAGGGGCTTGGGAGGGAGGCCCTTGCCCGCTCCCCATTCCCTGCCACAGACAAGGTTGCCAGAGGCTGGTCCCTCGTGGGCTGGAGGCTGCCAGCCCCATGGCTCTTGTGCCACCATCACGGCTGAATGGGTCTGTTTATTTCTCAAGCTGCAGTTGTGCCAGTGGAGGAAGCTCAGCTGGGGCCGTTGGCAGCTCAGTGCAAGGGGGGAGCATCCGGATCAGCTGGGCTGGGCTATAAATCCCGTCCCTGGGTGAGCACCCATAGGGCCCAGGCACCAGCACAGCCACTAAGGGGCATGAACTGCCCTGCCCCATAGTCCCAGGGGGCACCACTGGGGCGCAGAAGGGACACGCAGACTGGCAGTCTCCCCATGTCTGTCAGACATTCAGTGGGTCCCTCCCAAGCACCGATGGATGTGTGACCCCCAAAAGCCCAGCTCCCCAGCCATACATTCAGCCCAGTTGCTATGGGTCTGTCACTCACTGGGCAGCGCCTGGAGCCCCGGTGTCAGACTACCCCACTGTATTCACACCCTACACGCTATTGTAACAATCTTCGTACTAAGTCTGGCTTGTAAGGACTCCCTTGAACAGCCGTAAGTTTTGGTCATTATTGTCCTGGTAAAATATGTGTGGCAACACGGTATGTGCAGTTAGATCTGTATGGTGTTATTAACACACGTGCCAAACCCCAGAGTCCCAGGCAGACAGTCGGCAAACAAGTCTGTCCTAAGCAAAGGAATGTGTGTGCTGCATAATTTGCACTTAAGCAGTAAACAGAGTCATCAAGCAGGAAGGGAAGACAAAGGCAGGTCAAACAGGTGGAAACAAAACCAGCAGGGAATATCCTTCCACACAGATTTTTTGTCTCTTAGTGCCCAGCTTGGAATGTTTTTCATGAGGGGGACAGAAACTATAAAAAGGAGGGAAAAATATCCCAAGGACCCCGCTCTCTCTCCCTGCCCATCTCATTCACGGCACCGGAAGTGACAAAGGAAGCGTTTGTTGGACTCTGGGAGAGGGGTCCGGACCGGGGTTTGGGTCAGTAACACTGCCAAACGCATGGAGGGAGAAACTTTGCTTGAACCGGATATAGTTTATGTTAGGGATTAGTAAACGTCTTATCTATAGTTTTCTTGTATCCAAGTCTGACTTGTACTCACTTACCATCTCTCTCTTTGTAGTTAATAAACTTTAGGTTTTAGCTGATCCAGTGTGTTTAAACTGAAGTGTTCAGGAAACTCCATTTGGGGTGACGAGCTGGATGCATATTATTCTCTGGAAGGAACAATGGACTGAATGTAACTTGCGCTGTCCAGGAGAGGGCTGGGTGGCACAGGACGTAGCTTTCAGGGGGATATATGGGACTGGGGGTGTGTCGAGGTCACCCTGCAATATAACCCAGGCTGGTGAGAGCCAGGGTGTAGCTGGCAGGCGGCAGTTACACACAGACACTCAGGGTGGAGCTTGCGTGCTGGAGGCTGTTTGTGAGTGGCCTGCGTGGGGGCTATTTCAGCAAGGCATTGTAAGGCACCCGAGGGTGCAGGGCAGGGGTGACACAGCTGCTGATTAGTCTGGATTGTACTTTGGTATGTCACAGCCCCTGAAGGACAGGACAGTGCCTGGGAGCCCGGCCCCAGCTGTGGTCCAGGCTGGCCCTTCCTGTGCTCTTACCCTGCCTGGCACCTACAATCTGCCCCACATTAACCCTGCGTTAGAACAATATTGTGCCCGCTTGGGACCCGATCCCTGTGTGCCGAGCCCCCATGGCCAGCCAGGTGCTGGAGAGAAGCCACTCGGTCATAGTGCAAGCTCTGCCAGCACAGACCCCTGTGGCCAGGCATGGCTCAGTGGATGAGCCCTGCCTCAGTTTCCCCTCACCTGGGAAGCAGACCTGCAGGTACCAAACAGCGACCCCTTGGAGGGGACCAACGCAAACTAAACCTTTGTCCCAGTGTCCCCCAGGAGGCTGGGGGTGAGACACTGACGGTCTGGGGCGCTCACTTACCTGTCCCTGTCCCAGCCCCACCCCAGCCCCTGGCGACTGATAAATGACGGCTGGCTTGGGAGGCCTGGGCTCAGGGGGAGCCCCAGACAAAAAGTGGGGGCCCAGGCCTGGGCCGATGGAGGGGGCACTGCCAGGGAGACTGGGAGGCCTCGCGCGCCCTGTGAAGCTGAGACACATGGACAGAGATGAGTGAGCCAGAGACACAGACAGAGACACGAGGGCCCAGGATGCTCTGACACTTGATTGTTGTTAATCACAATGGGAGGAGGGGGAAGAGTGGTGGACTTAGTAAAACCACAAGTTGTAAGAAGAAAACTGCCACCACCTCCATCCCTGGATCACCCCAAACACCCCGATGGTGCCCCCACCCTCATCCCCCATTGCCTTAACAGTGCCCCCTGCCCTGCCATCCCCCATCCTCCCGACAGTTCCCCTACCCTGCCATCCGCCCGACATTGCACCCCACCATCCTCAATGGTGTCCCCTGCCCCACCATCCCCGATGGTGCCTCCCACCCCATCCTCAATAGTGTCCCCTGCCATCCCCATCCCTTCAATGGTGCCCCCACCCCACTATCCCCCATCCTCCTGATGGTGCACCCCACCCCACCATCCTCTATCCCCTCAATTGTGCCCTCGCCCTGCCATCCCCCCTCCCCCAGACGGTGTCCCCAGCCCAGCCCTCCCCCCCCCACTGGATCTCATCTTCCACCAATCCCCACCCCCCTGCACTGCCTGCCCCAGCACCCCCACTCCTCTAGGACACGATGGAGGCTGCTGGCAGGGAAGTCGCATGGTTGGTGCAGTCGCTGCCCCACGGCTCACATCCTGGCCAGGCAGGTGTTGGAGCTGGGGTTGTTCCTGCCGAAGTCCCGGCAGCCGTTGTTGTCGCAGCGCAGCAGGGGCACGCCATGCAGCCGGTTCCAGGCCTGCAGGCTCCTCTGGGCCACGGCCTCCTGGTAGATCTGCTGGAAGACAAAGGCCTTGGAGTTGTTGTCGATGAGGCCACAGGTGTTGCTCACGATCTGTAGGATGTTGTAGGGCCTGTTCTCGATGCAGGGCGGGTCGAGAGGGAAGATCAGGCATCTGCTATTCTTGTAGGTCTGGGCCAGGAGCTTCTGCACGGGGCTCTTCCGGCCTCCCTGGAGCAGGTGCCACTCGGCGTCCTGCCCCACCCCGCTGAGCAGGCGGCTGACCCCGGCAGCCATGATGTTCCCCTGGCCTGGATTGTACAGGCTGTTGGGATTATTAATGGCCTCCAGCATGTTCTGCAGCTGCTCCTTGGGCAGCTGCCGATTCAGCTTTGCCGGCAGAGAGTTGAGAATTGAGCCCTCACCTCATACCTAAGGGAAGGCAAAGCAAAGGGCAGTGAGGGCACACGAGGCTCCGGATGGCTCTGCCCCCAGCCCTGAGCGGCAAGTGGCTACAGTGCAGGACACTTGGGTTGGGTCGCACATGGTGGCATCACTGGCTGGTTCTAGGCTCTCAGGGCTCCAGCCTGGGCCAGGGCATGTTTGTGCCCTGGGAGAATGAAATACACTTGGAGGGCGGTTTTAAGAAGATCAGAAACTGCCACAGACGCCCCCTGGGGACGGGGTCATCAGCCCGGTGTGAGCTTTGGTCCATCAGCCCCACAGACCTGAGTGTTACCACTTGAGCTCCAGGAGCAAGTCAGAGCTTTTACACGGAGCCACCCCAAGGCAGGGATGTGACACACAGTTGGCCGCTGGGATACACAGCGATTTGCTGGAGAGCTGAAGAATCCTGCAGATTGGGGCTCCTCGGGTCTCCCCCAGGCTCTGGGAGGGGACTGTGACTGTGGTTAAAGAGAAGCTAACAACAGCACAGATATGTGGCACATTCCCTGTGAAAGGCTGTGTCTCAGGCTGGGGTCTGCCACGCTAGAGTGCTGGGTTCTCATCCCACTTTTTGCCTGAAGTGGCCTTTTGCAGCTGATTTGGAGAGGGTTGGGGGCTCATAGCTGCCTGCCTGCCAGGACTGAGAAACAGGGCCCTGCTACTTACCAAGGTCTATGATGTGCACTAGACAGCAGACATGGGAGCAGAGCTCCTGGCTCCCAGCCCAGTGCACCTTCGCCTTAACTACGCTCTCCTGGGAGGGAATCTTGCTCTGGGCTGACCCAACAGGGGCTTGGGGGAGCACAGGTGTCACCTGTGGGGGCAGAGTTAACCCTGCAGACCCTTCATCCTCTAAGTATCAGGGGGTAGCCGTGTTAGTCTGTATCCACAAAAACAACGAAGTCCAGTGGCACCTTGAAGACTAACAGATTTATTTGGGCATAAGCTTTCATGGGTAAAAACCCACTTCTTCAGATGCATGGAGGAAAATTACAGATACAGGCATACATATATATTGGCACATGAAGAGAAGGGAGTTACCTTGCAAGTGGAGAACCTGTGTTGACAAGGCCAATTCAGTCAGGGTGGATGTGGTCCACTCCCAATAATTGATGAGGAGGTGTCAATACCAAGAGAGGGAAAATTACTTTTGTAGTGAGACAGCAACTCCCAGTCCCAAGAGAGCTTGGGCAGATGGGGATGGGATGGGAGGTGGCGCGGGCAGGGAAGATGGGGCGGGGATGGCTAGTGTCGGATTGTCTCAAGAACTGCACAGCAGTTCGTGATCTATATAATCAAAATGGGGCTTTCATAATTTAAAATACAGCTATCACAGTAATTAAATTAACACAATGTTGCGCTCTGATAATTTTGAAAATTAAACGGTAATAGACAGTAATATCTAGTTGTCATATTAAAATTCAGATTTCAATATAATGTAAGAGTTGAAATGACAAGAACTGAAATGATAAATGCAAAATGAACCATTTCTCCCTCCTTGGAAGGAAATGTTCAAGCAGTATTTTGTAATAAAGTAAAATGTTTCAGTCCAATAATTACAAAATATTATACGGAGTTGGTGCCTCTGGTACATGCGCCTTTCCCCCTTTGATCCTCTGGCTAAACAATAATAATCCCTTGCTCGTAGTAGCAGATCTGCAGGCTCTTTGCAAAGGAGGTCAGAGTCATTATCCCCATTGTACAGATGGGAAACCGAGGCAAGTTCCTGTAGCAGAGCCTCGGTCTTGTGCTCTCCTCGTCACTAGGCCTTCCCACATCCCCGCGGCCTGCTCTGGATTGATTCTGCTGAGCTCAGGCTCTGGCCCTGATCCCAGGGCAGTTCTGAGGGGGGGGGTGAACTGGGAGTTTGACTCAGTGGAGCTGAATGGGCCCTTCTGGTCTGCAGGTCAGTCGCTGGGTTCCCTGCATCCCTCCTGCTCCTGGCTGGTCCCCCAGCTCTGTCTCCAGCCGAGGCTGCAGTGAGCGTGGGACCTGGGTAGGGAGGAGGAGACGCTCTTCCTGGCAGAACCTGCTCAGCAGGTTCCAGAGCTGGACGCCTCTGCGCCATGCGGCCGGGAGAGATAGAGACCGTGGCACTGGGGAGGCTGTAGGCAGGTTCTGGGGAGGAGCAGCAGTGTCTCTGGCTTGAGCGGGTTACGTGAGGGCAGAGTCTCTGGCCTCTAGCAGGCCTCAGTGGGGCAGTGTCTCTGGCTCTAGCAGGCTGCAGGCGGCAGCGCTCTCTGGCTCTAGCAGGCTGCAGGCGGCAGTGTCTCTGGTTCTAGCAGGCTCGGGGGCAGTGTCCCTGGCTCCTAGCAGGCCTCGAGGGGGCAGTGTCTCTGGCTCTAGCAGGCTCAGGGGGCAGTGTCTCTGGCTCTAGCAGGCTGCAGGGGCGGCCTCTGGCTCTAGCAGGCTCGAGGGGCAGTGTCTCTGGCTCTAGCAGGCTCGAGGGGCAGTGTCTCTGGCTCCCAGCAGGCTGCAGGGCAGCGTCTCTGGCTCTAGCAGGCTCCGGGGGGCAGTGTCTCTGGCTCTAGCAGGCTCAGGGGTGCAGCGTCTCTGGCTCTAGCAGGCTGCAGGGGCAGAGTCTCTGGCTTTAGCAGGGCTCAGGGTGGGGGCGCTCTCTGGCTCTAGCAGGCTCCGTGCAGGCTGGGATGATGCCGGCTGGTGTCAGGCCCTGGCCTGGGCTGGCTGCTCCTGCCCGTCTGCAGGGCGCTGAAGGTGAGACCCGGCCCGTGGAGCTGCAGTGATCGGCGACGCCTGCAATGGAGCCACCTGGGTGCAGTTGGGGCAGTGAGGGGCAGCATGGGTGTGTGTGTGTGTCTTGCTCCTTCATTGGCCATCACTTTGTGTGTGGGACCCTGGCATCCGGGTGCTCCCAGGGAGGCAGGGCTGGGAGCAAGCGTGTTTCACTGGCAGACACGGACCCTGGAGCATGGCTGAGGGGGTGCAGGGGAGGGGCACAGTGCACGGGTGCTGGGCATGGGCACGTAGAGCTGTCGGGCGCAACTGCCAGTCGATCTGGACTCCTCTGCCCGGATCTTCCATCAGGCACTGACAGAGCCGCCCGCCCTGTCCTCCGAGATGCGCCTGGCACAGCCCAGAGCCCCCCATGATCCCTCTGGCCCAAATTAGCCCCCACTTTTTCCTGGCACAGCCCAGCTCCCACCCCATGTTCCTCCCAGCAGAGACCAGCCTCCGAGACTTTTGGCGCTCTGTAGCTTCCTGTCACTCAAGGCCTGTGTCTCTGACCGCTCTCTTCCCATTTCAGACTGTGCCGCCATGCCTTTCCCCTTCATCTACCAGGGGCGATCGCACTCCCACGCACCCAGGATGGGAGCTGGGCCGGGTGGACGCTGTGAGTGCGCCACCACCGCCAACTACGACCAGGACTCCGCTGGAAGCGCTGCTAGGCGATGTCACGTGAGGGCTGGGGTATTCCCCTTCGGCCTGAGGTGGGGCACCCCTCCTGGCTCCCGCGCCCCTCTGCAGGGCCAGAACCCCAGGGCGTCTGGCCACAGAACAGCCAGGAACCCACTGACATGCGTCCCACACTTTCCTTTGCTGACACAAAGCATGGTGGAGGGTGCATCAATCGCAGAGCCCACGGACTGGACTGAGGGGAACGAGGCTGCTCGGCACCTCTCCCAGCTGTGGTTTTCGGGCTCCCTGAAGATTCAGACAGGGTCAGTTACATTGAGCTACCTCCTCGGGCAGCCAGGCTCAGGCTCTTGGCAGACTCAGGCAGCATCCCCTTGCATTGGAGTGCACTGGGCCCAACTCCCTCCTCTCCACAGCAACAGGCTCAGTCTCTCTGCAGACTCCAGGCCCGCATCGCTTCTGTGTCAGTGCACTCAGAATGGCTCCCCTCTCACAGCGATGGGCTCAGGCTCTCAGCAGACTCAGACAGAGTCTCTGCATTGATCCAGAGTCAAGTCAAGTCTCTGTTCATTATTTTGAGTTCT